>NC_133650.1:4442248-4678767 GCF_009905375.1 Apium graveolens | reverse complement strand
AAGCAGCCGTTCTTCTTTTGTACAAAGTTGCAATAGTCAACAAAGTACTTGAGTGAACAGGAAAAGAAGCAAGTGAAGAACTTATTTTACTATTGTAATTTTATATTGTTTTTCACTTGTACACTTGGTAATATATATGAACCAAGAAGAAGCTAGTAATTAGAGAGATTTTTCCAGAGCTGTTAAGAAATATCTTGAGAGAAAATTCATCTAGTTTGTACTAGGATGCAGCTGTGATCAACATTGTTGAACACAGATTTTCTAATATACCATCTCTGGTGGAACAACAAATCCACCAGAAAAGTTTTTAAGGTCTGTTGTGTTCTTTACATTTGTGCTTGAATATATATCTGTCTGTATTAGCTTAAAGCAATTCACACACTTGTTCTTCTTGAACACACAACTTTATAAACTGCTCAAAACTTGAAAAAGTTTTGAGATTTACATTCAACCCCCCTTCTGTAAATCTCATTGTTAGTCTTCTAGGAATAACACTCTTCTTGTTTGCACTTTAGATGATGCATCACCAATGATCAGTTCAAAGGGATGATTCTTGGTCCATTTCCTTTGAGGTGGAAGATGAGCTCTAGATGAGGTGATCTCAGTATTGTCATGATGTGAGATAGAGTTTTGATTAGTTGAAACTCCCCCTGAGTTGTTGGTCCTTTGCAGGGAACTTGGAGTTCCATCAATTAATGATGTAAATTGATTATCAGTTGATGAGCTATGATCAACGGATGTTTCATTAAGTACTTCAACGGATGATGCACAATGTCTTTCAACGGATGCTGAATTTTGTGCATTATCCAGGAGCAAATTTTGTATTCCTTTTGAAGTGTCGTCTCCATCAATCTCTTCTTCACTATCATCACAATATATTTCAATATTGTCAAATTTGAGTCTCTCATAATGTTCCTCATCTGTTAGTCCATCAATCTTTTTATCATCAAACACAACATGCACAGATTCCATAACAATGTTGGTTCTTAGATTGTAGACCCTATAAGATTTTCCAGCTGAATAACCAACAAATATTCCTTCATCAGCCTTTGCATCAAACTTCCCTTTATGGTCAGATTGATTCCTTAGTATAAAACATTTACATCCAAAGACATGAAGAAAGTTTAGAGTTGGTTTTCTTTTCTTGAACAACTGATAAGGAGTCATGCCTTTAGCTTGATTGATCAGAGAAATATTTTGAGTGAAACAGGCACAATTAACAGCTTCAGCCCAAAAATATGTTGGTAACTTTGATTCTTCAAGCATTGTTCTGGCAGCTTCAATTAAAGATCTGTTCTTTCTTTCAACTACCCCATTTTGCTGAGGTGTTCTTGGAGCTGAGAACTCATGCATGATTCCATTTTCTTCACAGAACAGCCTTAATGTCAAATTCTTGAATTCAGTTCCATTGTCACTCCTGATGTTTCTTACTTTTAAGTCAGGATGATTATTGACTTGCCTGATGTGATTGATAATGATTTCACTTGCTTCATCCTTTGATCCAAGAAAACAGACCCATGTGAACTTTGAGAAATCATCTACAATCACTAAACAATATCTTTTTCTTGCTATTGACAATACATTGACTGGTCCAAACAAATCCATATGTAACAGCTGTAATGGTTCATCAATTGTTGTTTCAAGCTTCTTCTGAAATGATGCTTTCTTTTGTTTGCCTTTCTGACAAGCATCACACAGACCATCCCTTGAGAATTCAACAAGAGGAATTCCTCTTACTAAGTCCTTTTTGACTAGATCATTCATTGTCTTGAAATTCAAATGGGATAGCTTCTTGTGCCATAGCCAACTCTCAACTGAACTTGCTTTGCTGAAAAGACAAGTAATAGATTCTGCATCTGTAGAGTTGAAGTCAGCTAAGTACACATTTCCTTTTCTAACTCCAGTTAGAACCACTTTGTTGTCTTTCTTACTAGTGACAACACAGGCTTCAGAATTGAAGGAAACTGTATTCCCTCTATCACATAGTTGACTGATACTCAGTAAGTTGTGCTTGAGACCATCAACTAATGCAACTTCTTCAATGATGACATTCCTTGTTGAAATCAAGCCATATCCCATAGTAAACCCTTTGCTGTCATCTCCAAAGGTTATGCTGGGGCCAGCTCTCTCTTTAAACTCTGTGAGCAGGGAGAAATCTCCAGTCATGTGTCTTGAACAGCCACTGTCCAAGTACCATAGATTTCTTCTATTTTCCTGCACACCACAAAATCAATCAATTTGATTTTGGTACCCAAGTTTCCTTGGGTCCATTCTTGTTAGCCTTTCTCCTAGACTTCATTCCTCCTGCATCTTTAGACTTAGGTGAGTTTGAGTCAACCTTGGTCTTAGATGTGGTTGGTTGAGGTGTAGGGTTAGTCACAACATTATCCAGCACATTTATAGTATTATTAGGCATGGATTGTGCATACATGTTATTCCACATTGGCATATTGTATGGCAATTGAGGCATACTGAATGCAGCAAGATAAGAATTGTTAAAATATGGCATGTTTGCAAAATGTGCATAAGGATTTTGTTGAGACATAATAGGCAGAGCATGTAGAGGTGATACAGACATGTTAGGCATGGAAGAGGGTACAGTTATGGGAGATTTCTTAATAGATTTACAGTTAGCAGATAGATGATTAACACTACTACAATGCACACAGCTTTTTCTAGGAGCATACTTGTCAGGTGTGTAATTGTTATGTTTGTTAACTCCTACCTTCCCATTTCTGTTGGATTTCCTTTTGGATTCCTTTTTATCCTCAACCATCTTGAGCCTATTGTTTAACTGTTCTAAGGTCATGTGCCCTACATTCACCTTTCTGACATCTTTGGATGTGCTTGCTCCTTCTTTGACAAAGTTCTTTGAAGTTGAACCAAACTTTTTGTTGAGTTTCTTTAGATTTTCTCTTTTAGAAACATCTGCCTGTTTTAATTGAGGAACCTTCAACGGATGTTCCTTTTCTTCCTTCAACGGATAACTTTCATCATCCGTTGATTCCACATCCGTTGACAGTCCATCAATTAATTCCAGTTTCTTTTTATTTTTATCCCAGGCAGTTTCACAGAATGATTCAATTCCTTGGACTTTGGCAATTTGAGCACTTACATCCCTAGATGTTTTCCAGGCTTTAATCACCTCTTGCTCTTTCTCTAATTGATTGGAAAGTATTTCTACTTTCTTAATAGATTCAGCTAGTTCATTTTCAACAGATACACAATGCAGCTTAGTCTTTTCTAGGTCAATTAACTTATCTTCTAACACAGCATTTCTATTACTTAAAAACAGATTGTTCTCTTTAATCCTACTATTTTCTTTAGCAAGAGATTTAAGAGATACACGCAAATGATACAGTTCAGTAGACATATCATTAAAAGCATCATTGCACTCTTCTTTAGTAAGCTGTGTTATATCAGTAGTAATTACCTGGTTGCTTGATGAACTAACTTCATTCTCCTCAGAATCAGCCATGAGAGCCAAGTTAACATATTCCATGTCTTCATCCTCTTCTTCTCCATCAGCTGCCCAGTCTCTTTCTTGAGTAATGAAAGCCCTTTCCTTCTGTTTGAGCAGATCAAAATATTTCTTTTTGTAATCTACTTGTTCAAATTTCTTCTTTTCAGAGGTTGGCTTTCTGCACTCACTTGCAAAGTGTCCACTCATACCACAATTAAAACACTTGAACTTGGATTTGTCCACCATGTTCTTATGGGGTTTAGTGGCTCTAGTGTTTTTCCTGAACTTCATCTTTGCAAATCTCCTGGACAGAAATGCAAGATGCTCATCAATACCATCAGAGTCATCTTGACTGGAGTTGTCTTCATTTTCAGCAACTTGCCCTTTACCCTTGTCTGATTCTGGATTTCTTACACCATCTTTGGAGCTTGATGTAGATCTCACAGTTTCTTTTCTGCATTCTTTCTCATTTTCAGCTACCAATGCAACTGAACCTCCTTTCTTTCTCCCCCTCTCCAATACCTCATCCTGTTCCAACTCTAGTTCATAAGTCTTCAAGATTCCATATAATCTTTCAAGAGTAAAGTCCTTATAATCTTGAGAGTTTCTTAAGGAAACAGTCATGGGTTTCCATTCCTTTGGTAAGGATCTCAAAAATTTAAGATTTGAATCCTTCACCTGGTACACTCTACCATACAGCTTCAGTCCATTCAACAGTTTTTGGAATCTATTGAATGTGTCATTTAAAGATTCATTTTCTTCAAATGAAAGTGCTCATACTGTTGAATGAGAAGCTGCATTTTGTTCTCTCTTACTTGTTCTGTACCTTCACACAGCAGCTGAACTGTGTCCCAAACCTCTTTGGCAGTTGAACAATTTATCACATTATCAAACATATCCTTGTCAAGACCATTAAACAAAATGTTCATAGCCTTCTTATCCTTGTGGACTTCTTCTGTGTCTTCCATTGTCCATTCTGCTCTGGGTTTTGGAATGGATTGACCAACAGCAATTGTGGCCGTAGCAACTGTGGCTACTTTGTGGGGAATGTGAGGACCATTCTCAATGCAGTTTACATAACCTTCATCTTGGGAGAGTAGATGAAGGTGCATTTTCACCTTCCAGTGGTGATAACTGTCTTTGTCAAGAACTGGGATCTTTACTCCAATATCCTTCTTACTCATCTTTGTTAGATTCCAAGATCTTTAAACTCTTTGTGTGTCAAGAGCCTGCTCTGATACCAATTGTTATTCCTAGAAGACTAACAATGAGATTTACAGAAGGGGGGTTGAATGTAAATCTCAAAACTTTTTCAAGTTTTGAGCAGTTTATAAAGTTGTGTGTTCAAGAAGAACAAGTGTGTGAATTGCTTTAAGCTAATACAGACAGATATATATTCAAGCACAAATGTAAAGAACACAACAGACCTTAAAAACTTTTCTGGTGGATTTGTTGTTCCACCAGAGATGGTATATTAGAAAATCTGTGTTCAACAATGTTGATCACAGCTGCATCCTAGTACTAACTAGATGAATTTTCTCTCAAGATATTTCTTAACAGCTCTGGAAAAATCTCTCTAATTACTAGCTTCTTCTTGGTTCATATATATTACCAAGTGTACAAGTGAAAAACAATATAAAATTACAATAGTAAAATAAGTTCTTCACTAGCTTCTTTTCCTGTTCACTCAAGTACTTTGTTGACTATTGCAACTTTGTACAAAAGAAGAACGGCTGCTTTTTCTGTTGATCCTGAAATTCGGCTACCACATCTCAGTTTTCTCTGTCAACCCACGTGCCTCTGCTTGTAGGTACAACTACCACTTATCAACGGCTGATTAGCAGAACATCCGTTGAAGCTTTCATCCGTTGATGACTTCATCCGTTGAAGGATGTTATCCGTTGAAGCTTTCATCCGTTGATGCTCTCATCCGTTGAAGGATGTTATCCGTTGAAGCTTTAGAGACATCCGTTGAAGCTTAGCTTCTCATCCGTTGAAGGTCTTTTAAGTCATCCGTTGATACCACTTCATTTATACAAAATTACAAGGCATGAAATATTTACAATTGGCCTTCCTATCTGCATATCATCTAGTAGTCAACATGACTCATAGTTTCTCTCAACTTCTAAGAATTACAATTTTAAATACAGAGACTGAAATATGCTACAATACTAGACTTATTTCTAAGTAAAGCTACACCATCAACGGATAGCCAAAGTGGTCTTATCCGTTGAGGCTACAGACACTAAATTTCTACTTAAGTGTTTTGTTAAACATATCATCAAACTAATGCACATATATTCCTAACACACATACTACATTATTTTTTTATTACTTATTTTTCTATTTCTTTTTATTTTGACATTATTAGTGGCAAGTTTAAATACAACATATCTTATAAATATTCCAGAATTTAATTTTTTTAAGGGGAACTAATGAATATGCTTTCTATCCGGGTAATTATGCTATCGATGTGCGCATTGTTATACCTATATCACTTTCATCACCCTCAAATGCAAGTTACGCATGACCGGTTATATTGTTACATTTCTTACTGTGTTAGTCACAATATTCATGAAACAAGTTTTCTGGGCTCTCAACCTATACTCAAACATCAAAAGAAGGTAATAGAGGTACACATTTTTTATTTTGTCAAATATACATTGAAGTTCCATAGTAATTTATTAAGTTTCTCCTCTTCTTGCATACAGATATGGACGACCATCAGCATTTGTCCGCTCTGGATATTACTCAAGTAGCTTGGACATTGAAGGTTCGAGCGAACAATCCCATTTCTCGCATCTATTAGAGCATACTCTACATATTAACATCCTGATTCTAATCTTGATGCTGAGAAATCCTGATTCCTTATGCAACAAGATATGAATCAAACAAGATATGAATCAGGGTTTGTCAGTATCAGGATTAGAATGAGGATGTGATTACAATCTTAACTCTCAATTATATTCTCCATGATTACAATTCACATAGAATATTATGGCAAATTCAGCATTAGGATTAGAATCAGGATGTGAATACGAATAGTATATTGTTTTATATCTATGTTTTTAGTTAACTTTTTTAATAATATTTGCAGAACACACATATGCTTGCAATCTTGCCATTAGCTATTTGGAATCAATTTGTGATTTCCATGACATCTACTGTTCAAGAGACTTCCAACAAATCTTTTAGAAAACTGGAGAATCATTTTGCAAATTATAGAGCATTGATATGGATCTGTGCTGATAAAAAAAATATTTTAATTGTATAATGTTTAAACGACGAGGCGTCGCAATAATATTAAAATACTTTTGAATAAAAAATTTCCTTTAGCAGAATAATGACTTTTGTTTTAATGCACTAATTTATATGTTTTGTATATGTATTTAGGTAAAACATTATGGTTTTCAATTCAACAGTTTTAAAATAACTTATATTAGTATTTATATCTTTTAATTTTCAAAATTTTAAACCACGAGGTGTCGCCGTAAGGCGACGCCGAGTAATATTGCACTATTTTTTTTATATTTAAGTTACATATATAGTAATACAGTTAGAGAGTAATTTTCAAAAATTGATTTCAAATTCACATGTGTAAGCAATATATCTAGAAATTTACATTGTAATTTTCAATTCAACTGTTTTAAAATAACTTATATTGAGTACTTTCATTTTTTAATTTTCCAAATTTTAAACTACGAGGTGTCGTCGTAAGGCGATGCCGAGTAATATATAACTAATTTTTTTATATTTAAGTTATATATATAGAAATACAGTTAGAGAGTAATTGACATAAATTAATTTTAAATTCACATGTTTAAGCAATATATATAGAAATGTAACATTGTAGTTTTTAATTCAACGGTTTTAAAATAACTCATATTAAGTATTTACATTTTTTTAATTTCCAAATTTTAAACTGCGACCCGTAAGGCGACGTGGAGTAATATTGAACTAATTTTTTATATTTGAAATTTATATACAGAAATACAGTTAGAGGAGTAATTGACAAAAATTGATTTCGAGTTCACATGTTTAAGCAATATATGTAGAAAAACATATATGCGAAAATTAACTTTAATAGATTTTTTTAATCTCAATATACAAATATAATCCACTGTCAACTTTCATTATTGAAGTAGACACCATTGTATAATGCTATACAAAATTGAAATATCTGATTAGTAATGTTTAGACAATAATAAAAATCAACCAAGTTTTTCTATATGCCAAATCTATTCACATACTGTGTACCAATCTAATGCAAAGTTTAAGCAGGAACAAGATTGATAAAAATATTCTCATACTTTAAAGAATCCTCATGGTGTACTATTTATGTAATGTAATATTTACTGGATTTTTTTAAAAAGTATTTAATTAAAAAAAATATTTACTCAGTTTTGTTGTACAAATTATTAAAATATTGACTACTAAAAACGTAAAAGAGAAATGTTAAAATATGAGTTAAAAGACTTTTAATTGGTTAAAATGCGAGAGAAAGAAAACTAAATTAAAATACTGAGATTTAACGTTAAACTATAATATCAATTTTATATTTCAAAATAAACGGAACCTAAATAACTGTAATAAATAAATTAAATAAAACTAGAAGATAACCGTTTATGTTATAAAAATTACAAATTTTGTGAAAAAAAATTTAAAATTGAAGAAATTTGGAGCGCGCGTAGCGCGGGCAAAAAGTCCATAGTTTGATAATTAATAACATATGAGTTAGATGTCAACTGAAAAAACTACGTATCGAGCATACATATGTGCATTGAACTATTTATGCATCTAATTAGATAAATTATATATATTATTGTCACTTTAACTATTATATTTTTATGGTACAAATATATTCGAATTTAGACAAAGATTAAGGAACTTTCATATACATATATATATATATATATATAAGTACAATTCAAACTTGTATTGACACTAAATGTTGTATCACTAATCAATCACATTTTTAACACATCAAATACATAAAATATTTTTAATCACATTTTTTGTTGGGAACCACGGACTTAGGGTGTTACTACGTTTTACGATAAATATTACGAAAAGAGGATTACCTTCTTAATGGTTGATTCCACGCTCTTCTATTGTATTCCCAAATTCTCTTGAGCGAAGTGTGGCCTCCGTCTTCTCAAATTATCCTCTCTTCTTGCTCCTTGGTGGCTACAATATGTTTTCACACAATTGCCAAGCAAGAAGAGAATAAGAATATATATAGGCTACAATAGGGACCATGGATAATTAGGTTGGACCTTCTAATTACATCTTGAGCCTAGCCCAATATAATTAAATATTAATTCAATCCACTAAAGAATTAATATTTGCACTACCTTTCCTAATACCGTAATTTAATTAATTCGGTTCCAATATTATTTGCTTATTAAATTCCCCATATTTAAAATATCATATGTCCATTAATTAAATAAATTACTGATAATTTATTTAATTAATATCTTTTATCCTTGATCATCCACTCAACCTTTATTTAATTATGCCAGAATAAATTCCACCTGCAGGGTTTCACATAATTAAATCTTTTTGAGCTTTCAAGGGGACATCATTAACCCGAATATTATCAGGACATGGATTCCTTCAATAAATAATATCCACCATGTATATAATTCCATCACCCAAAATATAATGATATAATTCAAAAGAATTATTTCATATATAAATCAAAGCATGTAAATAATATACACGTGTCAATTACTATTTCCGGATTAAGAACCTAAGCATTAATAATAACATAGAATCTTAGTTCTCCTTCTTAATCAGTATTAAGGGAACAATTCTAAATTTGATCCTGTTCAATATACACAAAGTATACTATCATTATTTACTAGTCAATATAAACTAATCTAAATAATACTACACCCATACCAGTGGATTGCCCAACACCACCTGTGTTGTGAACCTTCTTATATTATATAACCGTATTTAACAATCTAATATTCTGTATCCCATTTGATACTAGATTGTTCACAATATATAATATTAGACAACATGTAAACATTCAAATGATTCTCAAATAAACTAGCCAGAAATAAATGTACATATTTCAAATAAATATTTTCAGTATACACTAACAATCTCCCACTTATACTCAAAATATTCTATGTGTACATCAGTATTTATTTAATCCACTATTACATAAATATCTATGTGTCCATCCATCTGACTCCTATCGCTTCCACATGCTTGTCAAAAACCTTGGTTGACAAGCTCTTTGTGAAAGGATATGCTCGGTTGTGTTCTGATGATATGTGAGCCACAACTATATCCCCTCGCTTTACGATTCCTCGTATGAGATGATACTTACGTTCAATATGTTTAGCTGGTTTGTGGTCTCGCGGTTCCTTTGAATTTGCCACAGCACCAGTGTTATCACAATACACCGTCAAGCTCCTAGGCAAATTAGGTACCACATCTAAGTCCAAAAGGAAGTTCCTGAACCATACAGCCTCCTTGGCAGCCTCAGAGGCCGCCACGTACCCGGCCTCCATGGTGGAGTCTGCAATGCATTTCTGCTTTACACTCCTCCATATAACGGCTCCACCTCCCAAAGTAAAAACATATCCCGAGGTTGATTTCCTCTTATCCCTATCTGATTGGAAATCTGAATCAGTATATCCCAAAGGAAATAGATCTGAGGCCTTGTAAATTAACATATACTCCTTAGTCCTTCTCAGGTACTTGAGTATAGTTTTTACTGCACTCCAATGTTCCTGACCTGGGTTCGACTGATATCTACTAACCATGCCTACAGCAAAGCAGATGTCAGGCCTCGTACATAATATAGCATACATTAAGCTTCCACATGCTGAAGCATAAAGAACTGCTTTCATGCTCTCTATATCCTTAGGTGTCGAAGGACACTGCTTCTTAGATAGAGCAACTCCATGCTTAAAAGGTAAAAAACCTTTCTTGGAGTTCTGCATGTTAAAACGAGCTAATACTTCATCAATGTAGGGCTCTTGAGATAAAGCCAACATCCTTTTCTTGCAATCCCTTATAACTTTGATCCCAAGGATGTATGCCGCTTCACCTAAGTCCTTCATGTCAAATTGTTTGTGTTAGGAATGTATGTGCATTAGTCTGATGATATGTTTAACAAAATACTTAAGTAGAAATTTAGTGTCTGTAGCCTCAACGGATAAGACCACTTTGGCTATCCGTTGATGGTGTAGCTTTACTTAGAAATAAGTCTAGTGTTGTAGCATATTTCAGTCTCTGTATTTAAAATGTAATTCTTGGAAGTTGAGAGAAACTATGAGTCATGTTGACTACTAGATGATATGCAGATAGGAAGGCCAATTGTAAATACTTCATGCCTTGTAATTTTGTATAAGTGAAGTGGTATCAACGGATGACTTAAAGACCTTCAACGGATGAGAAGCTAAGCTTCAACGGATGTCTCTAAAGCTTCAACGGATAAAGTCATCAACGGATAACATCCTTCAACGGATGAGTGCATCAACGGATGAAAGCTTCAACGGATAACATCCTTCAACGGATGAGTGCATCAACAGATGAAAGCTTCAACTGATGTTCTGATGATTAGCCGTTGATAAGGGGTAGTTGTACCTACAAACAGAGGCACATGGGTTGATAGAGACAACTGAGATGTGGTAGCCGAATTTCAGGAACAACAGAAAAAGCAGCCGTTCTTCTTTAGTACAAAGATGCAATAGTCAACAAAGTACTGGAGTAAACAGGAAAAGAAGCAAGTGAAGATCGTATTTTATTACTGTATTTTATATTGTTCTTCACTTGTACACTTGGTAATATATAAACCAAGTAGAAGCTAGTAATTAGAAGAGAGATTTTCCAGAGCTGTTTAGAAAAATATTGAGAGAAAATTCATCTAGTTTGTACTAGGATGCAGCTGTGATCAACATTGTTTAATCACAGATTTTCTAAAATACCATCTCTGGTGGAACAACAAATCCACCAGAAAAGTTTTTAAGGTCTGTTGTGTTCTTTACATTTGTGCTTGAATATATATCTGTCTGTATTAGCTTAAAGCAATTCACACACTTGTTCTTCTTGAACACACAACTTTCATAAACTGCTCAAAACTTGAAAAAGTTTTGAGATTTACATTCAACCCCCCTTCTGTAAATCTCATTGTTAGTCCACTAGGAATAACAATTGGTATCAGAGCAGGCTCTTGACATACAAAGAGTTTAAAGATCTTGGAATCTAACAAAGATGAGTAAGAAGGATATTGGAGTAAAGATCCCAGTTCTTGACAAAGACAGCTATCACCATTGGAAGGTGAAAATGCACCTTCATCTACTCTCCCAAGATGAAGGTTATGTAAACTGCATTGAGAATGGTCCTCACATTCCCCACAAAGTAGCAACAGTTGCTACAACCACAGTTGCTGTTGGTCAATCCATTCCAAAACCTAGAGCAGAATGGATAATGGAAGACACAGAAGAAGTCCACAAGGATAAGAAGGCTATGAACATTTTGTTTAATGGTCTTAACATGGATATGTTTGACAATGTGATAAATTGCACAACTGCCAAAGAGGTTTGGGACACAGTTCAACTACTGTGTGAAGGTACAGAACAAGTGAAAGAAAACAAAATGCAGCTTCTCATTCAACAGTATGAATACTTTCATTTTGAAGAAAATGAATCTTTAAATGAAACATTCAATAGGTTCCAAAAGCTGTTGAATGGACTGAAGCTGTATGGAAGAGTGTACCAGGTGAAGGATTCAAATCTTAAATTTTTAAGATCCTTGCCAAAGGAATGGAAACCCATGACTGTCTCCTTAAGAAACTCTCAAGATTATAAGGACTTCACTCTTGAAAGATTGTATGGAATCTTGAAGACTTATGAACTAGAGCTGGAACAGGATGAGGTATTGGAGAAGGGGAGAAAGAAAGGAAGTTCAGTTTCATTGGTAGCTGAAGATGAGAGGAAATGCAGATAAGAAACTGTGAGATCTACATCAAACTCCAAAGATGGTATAAGAAATCAGGAATCAAGCAAGGGGAAAGAGCAAGTTGCTGAAAATGAAGACAACTCCAGCCAAGATGACTCAGATGGTATTGATGAGCATCTTGCATTTCTGTCCAGAAGATTTGCAAAGATGAAATTCAAGAAAAACACTAGAGCCACTAAACCTCACAAAAACACTGTGGACAAATCCAAGTTCAAATATTTCAATTGTGGTATAAGTGGACACTTTGCAGGTGAGTGCAGAAAGCCAACTTCTGAAAAGAAGAAATTTGAACAAGTAGATTACAAAAAGAAATATTTTGATCTACTCAAGCAAAAGGAGAGGGCTTTCATTACTCAAGAAAGGGACTGGGCAGCTAATGGAGATGAAGAGGATGAAGATGTGGAGTATGTCAACCTTGCTCTTATGGCTGATTCTGAAGAAAATGAAGTTAGTTCATCAAGCAATCAGGTAATCACTACTGACTTAACACAGCTTACTAAAGAAGAGTGCAATGATGCTTTTAATGACATGTCTACTGAATTGTATCATTTGCGTGTGTCTCTTAAATCTCTTGCTAAAGAAAATAGTAGGATTAGAGAGAACAATCTGTTTTTAAGTAATAGAAATGCTTTGTTAGAAGATAAGATGATTGACCTAGAGAAAACAAAGTTGCATTGTATATCTGTTGAAAATGAACTAGCTGAATCTGTTAAGAAAGTAGAAATACTTTCCAATCAATTAGAGAAAGAGCAAGAGGTGATTAAAGCCTGGAAGACATCTAGGGATGTAAGTGCTCAAATTGCTAAGGTCCAAGGAATTGAATCATTCTGTGAAACTGCCTGGGATAAAAATAAAAAGAAACTGGAATTAATTGATGGGCTGTCAACGGATGTGGAATCAACGGATGATGAAAGTTATCCGTTGAAGGAAGAAAAGGAGCATCCGTTGAAGGTTCCTCAATCAAAACAGGCAGATGTTTCTAAAAGAGAGAATCTAAAGAAACTCAACAAAAAGTTTGGTTCAACTTCAAAGAACTTTGTCAAAGAAGAAGCAAGCACATCCAAAGATGTCAGTAAGGTGAATGTAGGGCACATGACCTTAGAACAGTTAAATAATAGGCTCAAGATGGTTGAGGATAAAAAGGAATCTAAAAGAAAATCCAACAGAAATGGGAAGGTAGGAGTTAATAAACACAACAATTACACACCTGATAGGTATGCTCCTAGAAAAAGCTGTGTGCATTGTAGTAGTGTTAATCATCTATCTGCTAATTGTAAATCCATTAAGAAGACTCCCATAACTGTACCCTCTTCTATGCCTAATATGTCTGCATCACCTTTGCATGCTATGCCTGTTATGTCTCAACAAAATCCTTATGCACATTTTGTAAACATGCCATATTTTAACAATCCTTATCTTGCTGCATTTAGTATGCCTCAAATGCCATACAATATGCCCATGTGGAATGACATGTTTGCACAATCAATGCCTAATAATTTTACAAATGTGCTAAATGATTCTGTGACTAACCCTACACCTCAACCAACTACATCTAAGACCAAGGTTGACTCAAACTTACCTAAGTCTAAAGATGCAGGAGGAATGAAGTCTAGGAGAAAGGCTAACAAGAATGGACCCAAGGAAACTTGGGTACCAAAATCAAATTGATTGATTTTATGGTGTGCAGGGAAATGGAAGAAATCTATGGTACTTGGACAATGGTTGTTCAAGACACATGACAGGAGATTTCTCCCTGCTCACAGAGTTCAAGGAGAGAGCTGGCCCTAGCATAACCTTTGGAGATGACAGCAAAGGGTTTACTATGGGATATGGCTTGATTTCAACAAGGAATGTCATCATTAATGAAGTTGCATTAGTTGATGGTCTCAAGCACAATTTACTGAGCATCAGTCAACTATGTGATAGAGGGAATACAGTTTCCTTCAATTCTGAAGCCTGTGTTGTCACTAGTAAGAAAGACAACAAAGTGGTTCTAACTGGAGTTAGAAAAGGAAATGTGTACATAGCTGACTTCAACTCTACAGATGCAGAATCCATTACTTGTCTCTTCAGCAAAGCAAGCACAGTTGAAAGTTGGCTATGGCACAAGAAGCTATCTCACTTGAATTTCAAGACAATGAATGATCTAGTCAAAAAGGACTTAGTTAGAGGAATCCCTCTAGTTGAATTCTCAAGGGATGGTTTGTGTGATGCTTGTCAGAAAGGCAAACAAAGGAAAGCATCATTCAAAAAGAAGCTTGAAATAACAATTGATGAACCATTACAGCTGCTACATATGGATTTGTTTGGACCAGTCAATGTATTGTCTATTGCAAGAAAAAGATATTGCTTAGTGATTGTAGATGATTTCTCAAAGTTCTCATGGGTCTATTTTCTTGGATCAAAGGATGAAGCAAGTGAAATCATTATCAATCACATCAGGCAAGTCAACAATCATCCTGACTTGAAGGTTAGAAATATCAGGAGTGACAATGGAACTGAGTTCAAGAATTTGACATTAAGGCTGTTCTGTGAAGAAAATGGAATCATGCATGAGTTCTCAGCTCCAAGAACACCTCAGCAAAATGGGGTTGTTGAAAGAAAGAACAGATCTTTAATTGAAGCTGCCAGAACAATGCTTGAAGAATCAAAGTTACCAACATATTTCTGGGCTGAAGCTGTTAATTGTGCCTGCTTCACTCAGAATATTTTTTTGATCAATCAAGCTAAAGGCATGACTCCTTATCAGTTGTTCAAGAGAAGAAAACCAACTCTAAACTTTCTTCATGTCTTTGGATGTAAATGCTTTATATTGAGGAATCAATCTGACCATAAAGGAAAGTTTGATGCAAAGGCTGATGAAGGGATATTTGTTGGTTACTCAGCTGGAAAATCTTATAGGGTCTACAATCTAAGAACCAACATTGTTATGGAATCTGTGCATGTTGTGTTTGATGATAAAAAGATTGATGGACTAACAGATGAGGGACATAATGAGAGACTCAAATTTGACAACATTGAGATATATTGTGATGATAGTGAAGAGGAGACTGATGGAGATGACACTTCAAAAGGGATTCAAAACATGCCCTTGGATAATGCACAAAATACTGCATCCGTTGATAGAGGCAATGCAGTATCCGTTGAAAGACATAGTGCATCATCCGTTGAAGTACAAAATGAAGCATCCGTTGATCATAGTTCATCAACGGATAATCGATTTACATCATCAGTTGATAGAACTCCAAGTTCCCTGCAAAGGACCAACAACTCAGGGGGAGTTTCAACTAGTCAACACTCTGTCTCACATCATGACAATACTGAGGCCACCTCATCTAGAGCACATCTTCCACCACAAAGGAAATGGACCAAGAATCATCCCTTTGAACTGATCATTGGTGATGCATCATCTAAAGTGCAAACAAGAAAAGCCACTCAAGATGAATGTCTGTATAGTAGTTTTCTGTCTCAGGAGGAACCTAAGAAAGTGGAAGAAGCTCTATTGGATCCAGATTGGATATTAGCTATGCAGGAAGAGCTGAACCAATTTGAGAGAAACCAAGTATGGAAGCTGGTACCCAAACCAAAGAACAAGAGTCCTATTGACACAAAGTGGGTATTCAGAAACAAGATGGATGAAAATGGCATTATCATAAGGAATAAAGCCAGACTGGTTGCTAAAGGCTATTCTCAGCAAGAGGGAATAGATTTTGATGAAACATATGCTCCTGTTGCAAGACTTGAAGCCATCAGAATATTTCTAGCCCATGCAGCCCATGCCAATTTCAAAGTCTATCAAATGGATGTCAAGAGTGCATTTCTAAATGGGAAATTAGAAGAAGAAGTCTATGTAAGTCAACCTCCAGGATTTGAAGATCCAAATTTTCCAGACTATGTGTATTATCTGTTGAAAGCACTCTATGGACTGAAGCAAGCACCTAGAGCCTGGTATGAAACCTTATCAAAATTTCTTTTGGAGAATCACTTCACTAGAGGTACTGTTGATAAAACTCTCTTCTTTAGGGATGTTAATGGCTCTAGTATACTTGTTCAAATTTATGTAGATGACATAATATTTGGCTCTGTAGATGATAAACTTTGCAAAAAGTTTGCTAAGCTAATGCAAAGTAATTATGAAATGAGCCTAATGGGAGAACTAACCTATTTTCTTGGTTTACAAGTTAAACAAGTTAGTGATGGAATTTTCATTAGTCAAACTAAATATATTTATGATCTTTTAAAGAAGTTTGACTTAATGGAATGTTCATCTGCAAAAACTCCCATGGCCACTGCCACCAAACTTGAATTAAATAAGACTGAAAGGTCTGTGGATATTACAAGTTATAGAGGCATGGTTGGTTCACTTTTATATTTAACTGCTAGCAGACCAGATATAATGTTTGCTACATGTCTATGTGCTAGATTCCAAGCTGATCCTAGAGAGTCTCACTTAATTGCTATCAAAAGGATTTTCAGATATCTCAAGGGTACACCAAATTTAGGTATTTGGTATCCTAGAGAATCTGGCTTTGATCTAATTGGTTATTCAGATGCAGACTATGCAGGTTTCAAAATAGATAGGAAAAGTACAACAGGCTCCTGCCAATTCCTGGGAAACAAGCTTGTATCATGGTTTAGCAAAAAGCAAAATTCAGTCTCTACTTCTACAGCTGAGGCTGAATACATTGCTGCTGGAAGTTGCTGTTCTCAAGTGTTATGGATGAGGAACCAACTCCTTGACTATGGACTTCATGTTGATAGAATTCCTATCTTTTGTGACAACACAAGTGCCATAGCCATAACAGAGAATCCTGTGCAGCACTCAAGGACCAAGCACATTGATATCAAGTACCACTTCATTAGGGAGCATGTCATGAATGGTACAGTGGAACTACATTTTGTTCCAAGTGAACAACAAATTGCTGACATATTTACCAAGCCACTTGATGAATCAACATTCACAAGATTGGTAAGTGAGCTAGGTATGCTTAATTACTCTTAAAATTCATGTCTTTATTGCAATTTGAATTGAAGCCTGAAATATATTAGTTGATAGAACAAATTTGACTTTTAACATAGTTTATTCCATCAACGGATGTTCCCTATCCGTTGAAAGTCAAAATTGCTCTATCAACGGATAGTCATTATCCGTTGAAAGACAAATACATTTCTGGAATTTTTATCCGTCAACGGATAAAACTGAAGTACCTTTCAACGGATGACAATTTGCCTTATCCGTTGAAATGTCACATCAATCGATTCAGGTGTTTAACAGCCGTTGATTCTATTCTCTTAACCGTTGATACTCATACATACATCTGTATGTATTGGTTTTAAAGGTAGTTTTTAGAATACTTACAGTTTATTCTTAAACGGCTGAAATTCACTAACGCATATTTATTGATAAATCTTTATTTTATATTTTTGTTTATTAAATTGAGAAAGCATATAAGTCCTTCTGATTGTTCATTTTTACTTTACGCTTTCTTGAAATTTCAAGCATTTACCATTTTCTCTCTGCAAAAACTTCAAGTTATTCTCTGCAATTTCTACTCACAAAAATGGCACCAGTCGTGAAGATTATGTCTCAATCTGGGTTCATCTATGAAAAGAACAATTTCATAGCTTTGGTAGAAAAGAATGAAGCCCACTCAGACTATCACAAAATGATGGACTTCATCAAAAACTGTAAACTTAGCTATGCAATGCTGGAAGCCCCAACAATTTTCTGTGAAGTAGTTGAGGAGATTTGGACAACTGCTGAGTTCAACTCCATGGATATGACTATCTCCATCACTCTCAAAGGTAAAATTCACTGTATTAACTGTGATGATTTACAAGCATGTTTTAAATTGCCTGAGAACAATGCCATGACACCACACACTGATAGTGATGTATCCAGCATGTTAGATTCCATAGGTTATTCTCTTAACTCTGCTAATTTAGGAAGTATTAGAAGAAAAGGCCTTAGGAAAGAATGGAGTTTCCTTGGGGATGCCTTTATAAAGGTTTTCTCTGGGAAAATTAGTAATTTTGATGCCATAACTTCATCTCTGGTTAATATGCTCTATATGCTTGTTTCTGATAGGTATTTTAACTTTAGCAACTATGTGATGCTAGAATTAGGTACTAGATTGGGTAACAAAGCTAATAGACCTAATAACATCTATTATGCTAGATTCTTTATGTTATTGGCTAACCATGTTGCTGAAGGTTTAGTCATAATCAATGAGAATAATAAACTCAAGTGCTGGGCACAAGAGAAAAGAGTTCTTGCAGACTTGAAGAGAATGGATCTTAACAGCAGTGTGCCATTGGTATATTTACCAATCATGAATGCACCTCAGGTAGGTGAGGTAATTGCTTCTACAACTCCTACTTCTTCCAACCTCTCTATTTCTTTATCTTCTAGTGTGGCCATGAAATCTGTGATGCCCCAACAGATTTCTACCAAGGTCACCAAAACTAAACTTTCAAAATCCAAGACAAAGAAATCCACCTCTGTTGTTTCTCAAAAGACAACAGTTGTAACACCAACTATTAACCCTGAGGTGAGTGAACAGGGTGTGAGTGGTGAGGGGAGGGGTGAACATCAAAGAAACCCCCAGGATAAGGAAGGAAAGTTGAGTGCTTCCCAAGCTAGCCAAGCCACAGTTTCTCAAAAAGCTGTGGTGGTTGAAAAGGTATCTAGCATATCCCTAGTAGCATCCTCCCAAAAGGATGTTACTATTGAAAATAGTTCAAAACCAGGAACACAGAACAAAAGAGGGAGGGACACTAAAGCCAAACACTCACCAACAAAAGCCTTTATTAGAAGAAAGAAGGCCAGAACCCAATCTTCTACACAGGGTGCACACACTGCACAGATACATCCATCTGTATCTATGCCTTCTCAAACTCAGTTTGATGTGACTCCAATAAATGTGGAGTCACAGCCCCATTCTCTCACAATAATCACACATCAATCACCAAACACTTCATCACCATCTCTGGATGTGGATATGTTATTCCCATCAATTCCTGATTCTCCCTCTTTACAACTCAGGGAGAAGCCCCACTCAAATACAGGTGATCATCATCTCTTAGATGATTTGTTGGATCACCCGCAAATTCTTTCAGATATAATTGAAGGATCTATGTCACCACATCTCAAATCAATCTACACAGATTCAACAGTTATATCACTTTCAATTTCAACTTCTTTTCCTTCTTCAACGGATATCACTCATCCGTTGACAAGTGGTTGTTCTTCAACGGATAAGCTTAACAGCAGTTATCCGTTGATAACATCAGTTTCATCTTCAACGGATATTCCACATCCGTTGACAGTCTCTACACAAATAACTGAATTAATTCCAAGTGTAGAAGACATGAATACTGTGCAATCACTCTTAGGATTGAGGGAAGGGAGTGACAATTTGAGTGAGAGGCTGGGTTGCTCCCAGGCAAAAGGAGAGATTGGGAGCTCAAAAATGCATGCTATTTCTTCCAGCATGGCAAAAGTAAGTGAGTGGAGTACCACCTTAGTAGGTGAAGGTGAGGGAGTGAGATGTGTGAGCCAGGGGGAGCCCCTGATGCAAGAACATAGAGAAAAAGAGAGAAAAGCAGGTACAGTAGATACAAGGGTGGAACCAGCCATTGCTAATGAGTCAATGATTGTGGATGATGCTGAAAAGGAAAGACAATTTCAGAAACATTACAAAGCTGTAATTGATAACATTTCCTTGGATGCTGACACTTTTACTCATCCTGTGACAGCCTATCAACTGTTGGCTGCTCAGGGCAATGAGGAGGCAGCAAGGTCACTACATCTAGTGCACACAACAGAATCTCTTCAAAGGGATAAAGCTGCCATTAACAAAATGCCTTCTACAGCTGGTGAGCCATCTGAGGAATTTGGAGCAAATTCTGATGATGATGACTCTATTTCTTTTGATGGAAGCATGAACTTAGGGGGAGATGAAGGCCCTAGTTCAATTCCAAATCTACCTGAATGGGCCTTGACTAAGGAGTATAGATCAGGGGAATTCAATGTCTCTTTAGTCAAACAAATCAACACTATTCAACAGGCCATTCAGAATACTTCACATGCAAGTATCAAGGCTATCCTTCAAGCTCACCTGGACTCACTGCATCTCATGAAGCTGCAGCAAGTGAAGCAGAATCTGAGTATGGATGATCTCAGGAAGGATATTGCTGACTTGAAAACCTATATTTCAGAAAAATTGGATTCAGTCATGCCCTATGGTACATTGCAGGACTTGGTTTTGAGATTGAAGAAAGAATCTGTTACTGAAAAACGGTTGGCCAAGTTAGAAGACAGAGTTCAAGTTATTGAAGATTCTGTGGCCACCATTCTTCACAATCAACAATCTCAAACCAGTCTCCTAATGCAGCTGGCAAAAGCACAAGGCTTGACCCCTCTCCTTGATGATAACAAAAAGGGGGAGAGTAAAAGGGAAGGGGAAGGAGAGCCATCTACAAAAGTCAACATATCTAAAGTGCTAGTTCCTGCCATCACTACTTCTCCAATCATTCAAATCAAGGGCAAGCCTGATGGAATTGATTTGATTCAGCTAGCAGCAGCTGAAATTCAAGTGAAAGAACAAAGGAGGAGAATTGATGAAAGGTTGCAACTGTTGTTTGGTTCTACACAAGACAAATCAACATCTGTGAAATACAGCACAAAAATTGAACCAATCAACATGGAGCTCATGCCAGTAGGGAGTCATAAGGATGGAGAAGCTTCTTCCAAAGAACTACAAGCTATAATTCTCAAGCCCAATGAAAGATCCAATAAGGACTCAACAAAGAATCCTTTAAAAGAAGTGGACTTTCCTCCTCCAAAAGCTGATGAGAACAAGATTTTAGGCAGGAGTATTGCTTATCTCAAAAAGACCATGGATGAGGCTGTAAGGAGAAATAGAGCTATTATCATTAGAGAGGGAAAGAGCATATGTGTGATGCAAGGACATCCCAAATTCTCAATAGCCAATAAGGAAGAAGACAAGCAATTAAAGGCTGACAAAAGAGCACAAGCAAAGCTTGAACAACAGCTAAAGTCAAGTCTAGTTGAAAAAGAAAAAGGGATTGAAGTCAGGGGTGAAGACAAGACTACAAACCTAGATGAGGTTTTAGGGAGTATATTTGGTGAGAGTGTGGAAGAAAGAGAGGAATGGCAGAAGGGAAACAGAAGAAAGGCCAAGGCACATAGAAGGAGTGGAGATAACACTGAAGTAACCAAATCTATATCTAAACCACTACCTTCCATACCTGAACCCCTTGTTGCTGATCCCACAATAAACATCCATGGTGAACCAATCATTCCAAAAGAGGAACCTATTGATTGGGACACTATCAAATTGTCTACCTTTCTAACCACTCTTCCACTACCAAAGAAACAGAAAAGAAAACCAAAATCTACACCTCCCATAACCTCTAAGAAATTCACTCAAAAACAAAAACCTAAGCCTAAGTCACCCATTTCTAAAGATGATTATGTTCACATCTGTGACATAAAAGAAATTTCAGACATTGAACTCTATCTGGATGAGCTGGAGGATGTAAGGGGAATAGCTGCCTACAGACAGCTACCAGAGAGATTAGTGTTCAGATATAAAGGAGCTGGGGAAAGAACATGGCCTCTCCACAGGATTCTGGATGAAGGCTACTCTACCTTGATTAGAGTCTATTCAGCTATACAAAAGGATTCTGGCTTTACCAGAACTGCCAAGACTGAAATTCTCAACAAGATAGCCAATATAAGGAAAACTTGGAGGGAGCCCAATGCTTTACCAAGGACTTTACTCATTCAAGAAAGGGAAATGAAAATTCACAAATCACCTCATTGGTTGATGGAATTTAGAGATGATAAAGGAGTCAGAAGATTTTTCAGACTTGAAGACCAACTCAAGATTGCCAGCAATGAAACTCTCAAAGAAATGCAATCTAAGTTGGATGTCAGTGTTGAAGATGAAGCTGAATTCTTCAGACAACTCCAACTCCAAATTGAGGAAAATGACAAAAGGCTAGGAAAGAAAACCAGGGAACAAAGAAGAAAAAGATGATTTGCTTAGACTAAAGGAGTGTCCTTGGAAACACTGTAAATCTTCAATTATCTCCTAGTACATACACTTTTGCAGCATTTTTAAATTTCTACTTAGTTTCAATTCATATATCTGTTAAGTGTTTTGTTATCATCAAGTTAACCCTGAATTTATGCCTACAATTCTTATAGACATAAATAGGGGGAGATTGTTAGGAATGTATGTGCATTAGTCTGATGATATGTTTAACAAAATACTTAAGTAGAAATTTAGTGTCTGTAGCCTCAACGGATAAGACCACTTTGGCTATCCGTTGATGGTGTAGCTTTACTTAGAAATAAGTCTAGTGTTGTAGCATATTTCAGTCTCTGTATTTAAAATGTAATTCTTGGAAGTTGAGAGAAACTATGAGTCATGTTGACTACTAGATGATATGCAGATAGGAAGGCCAATTGTAAATACTTCATGCCTTGTAATTTTGTATAAGTGAAGTGGTATCAACGGATGACTTAAAGACCTTCAACGGATGAGAAGCTAAGCTTCAACGGATGTCTCTAAAGCTTCAACGGATAAAGTCATCAACGGATAACATCCTTCAACGGATGAGTGCATCAACGGATGAAAGCTTCAACGGATAACATCCTTCAACGGATGAGTGCATCAACGGATGAAAGCTTCAACTGATGTTCTGATGATTAGCCGTTGATAAGGGGTAGTTGTACCTACAAACAGAGGCACATGGGTTGATAGAGACAACTGAGATGTGGTAGCCGAATTTCAGGAACAACAGAAAAAGCAGCCGTTCTTCTTTAGTACAAAGATGCAATAGTCAACAAAGTACTGGAGTAAACAGGAAAAGAAGCAAGTGAAGATCGTATTTTATTACTGTATTTTATATTGTTCTTCACTTGTACACTTGGTAATATATAAACCAAGTAGAAGCTAGTAATTAGAAGAGAGATTTTCCAGAGCTGTTTAGAAAAATATTGAGAGAAAATTCATCTAGTTTGTACTAGGATGCAGCTGTGATCAACATTGTTTAATCACAGATTTTCTAAAATACCATCTCTGGTGGAACAACAAATCCACCAGAAAAGTTTTTAAGGTCTGTTGTGTTCTTTACATTTGTGCTTGAATATATATCTGTATGTATTAGCTTAAAGCAATTCACACACTTGTTCTTCTTGAACACACAACTTTCATAAACTGCTCAAAACTTGAAAAAGTTTTGAGATTTACATTCAACCCCCCTTCTGTAAATCTCATTGTTAGTCCACTAGGAATAACAGTTTGAACAACCATGCCTTTACTGATGACAACATCTCAACATTGTTTCCAATGAGTAAAATATCATCTACATATAGTACTAGAAAAACCACTGCATTACCTTCACTTCTCTTATACACGCACGATTCGCTTGGACTTTGATCAAATCCATATGACTGGACTGCCTGATCAAAACGAATATTCTAGTCTCTAGAAGATTGTTTAAGTCCATAAATAGACCTCTTAAGCTTACATACCAGATGCTCTTGGCCTTCCTTAATGAATCCTTTTGGTTGCTGCATATAGAAGGTTTCTTCAAGACTTCCATTAAGAAAAGCTGTCTTGACATCCATTTGCCAAATCTCATAATCGAGATGAGCTGCTATAGATAAAAGAATACGAATTGACTTAAGCATGACTACCGGTGAAAAAGTTTCCTCATAATCGATACCTTCTTTCTGAGTATACCCTTTCGCAACAAGTCTTGCTTTCCAGGCTTTTACCTTTTTATCTAATCCCCTCTTTTTCTTGTAGATCCACTTACATCCAATAGGTTTTATACCTTTGGGTGGTTCCACGAGCTCCCAGACCTGATTAGAATACATTGATTCTATCTCAGATTCCATCGCCTTTTGCCAAAGATCTACATCTTTGTCTTGTACTGCCTCTTCGTATGTACGGGGATCATCATCATGTTCACCAGGGACCAAGTCTGAAGACTCTCCCAAAAACATGAATCTATCAGGCTGTTGAACAACCCTCCCACTACGACGAGGCACTGGTGCGGTATTAGTGACAGGTTGTACATTATGTTGTGGTTGTTCTACTTGTACTACAGCTTTATGGGTATTATTTGTCCCTCCCACTAGTTCCTCTAAAACGAGACTACTCATGGGTTTGTGATTCATTATATAGTCCTCCTCCAAGAATCTTGCATTGGTGCTAACAATGACATCCCGATTCTTCGGACAATAAAATAAATATCCTTTCGTTCCCATGGGGTAGCCTACAAACAACCTTACTTCTGTACGAGATTCTAATTTAGTCGCGTTCTTGTTCAGCACATGTGCTGGACAACCCCATATTCGAATATGTCTTAGACTCGGTTTATCCCCGGTCCACAATTCTAAGGGGGTTTTAGGAACCGACATAGAAGGTACCAAGTTCAGAAGATAAACTGTTGTCTCTAAGGCATGTCCCCAAAACGACTTGGGTAAATCCGAATAACTCATCATCGATCTAACACTCTCTAAAAGAGTCCGGTTCCTTCTCTCTGCTACACCGTTCTGCTGGGGTGTGCCTGGTGCAGTTAACTGGGATTCTATCCCATTTTCTGATAAATATTCCCTAAATTCTCCAAGCAAGTGTTCGCCACCACGATCTGATCGTAGTGACTTGATACTTTTATTAAGTCGCTTCTCCGTTTTAGCTTTGTACTCTTTGAACTTATCAAAGCACTCAGACTTACGGTGCAACAAATAAACGTACCCATATCTAGAATAATCATCAATAAAAGTGACGAAATATTCATAACTACCTCTTGCTTGGATATTCATGGGTCCATATAAATCAGAGTGAACCAATTCTAACAGTTGTTTGGCTCTATTCCCTTTTGCCTTGAAAGGCCTATTAGTCATTTTACCTTCCAAGCAGGACTCACAAACTGGAAATGGCTCCACTACCAATGAGCTTAAAGGCCCGTCTACTACCAGTCTTTGAATCCTCCTCAAGTTAATATGACCTAATCTCAAGTGCCAAAGATATGTTTGGTTCAAACTAGAAGGTTCCTTTCTTTTAGTAGAGTTAGAAGATGTGTTGTTCAATTCCCTAAATTGCAGTTGCAGTGCAGGTTGACTAGGATTAATTATATACAAATTGTCTTGCAATGTACCAGAACATATAATTCGTTTATTCATCATAATAGAAACATTACGATCCAAACAAACATTATAACCATCCAAAGCAAGTTTAGAAACCGAAATTAAATTCCTTCTAAAAGAAAGTACATAAAGACAATTGTTCAAAACCAAAATCCTATCAGAACCAAAAGATAAATGAATAACTCCTACTGCAACTACTGCTACTTTCGTAGCATCTCCCATGAACACGTATATCTCACCATCTCTAAGCATTCTGGATAGTTGGAACCCCTGCATAGAATTACAAACATGATCAGTGGCTCCTGTATCTACACACCAAGTGCTCGTAGATATAGCCGCTATAAATGTTTCTGTAACTAGAGAAAGAGACATACCAGTATTGTTTGTCTTCTTAGGAAGAGGACAATCCTGTTTCCAGTGACCTGACTGTTTGCATCTGAAGCACTTTCCCTTAGGCTTTTTCACACCACCCTGAACTCCCACTGCCTTCACAGCTTTCTGTGTCTGAGCCTTTTTCTTCTTCTTAATACCTTTCGGCTTAGAGGAAGAACCTTTCTCAGCCACATTCACTTGAACACTCTGCCGAAATAATCCTTCAGCTGCCTGAAGTTCTGTCAGCAGTTCCGCGAGACTATACTGCCTCTTGTTCATGTTGTAATTCAAGCGGAACTGCTTAAAACTCTTGGACAAGCTCATAAGGATAATGTCAATCTGGGTTTCCCCGTCAAGTTCAGCAGCAAGGATCTCTATCTCATTCAGATGCGACATCATCTTGAGAACATGATCCCTTACAGGTGTGCCTTCAGCCATCTGAGTGTTCATTAAAGCCTTCATGGCTACTTGCCTAGCAGCCCTATTCTGATCTCCAAAAAGTTCCTTGAGATTAAAGAGCATATCCGAAGCAGTGGCCATAGACTGATGCTGATGCTACAAAACACCCGACATTGCTGCCAGAATGTAACATCGCGTCATCTCATCAGCCTTAATCCACCGTTTATAATACTCTTTCTCATCTTCAGGAGCATCAGCAGCAGGCTGTTCAGGCTTGGGTTCATAAGTACAAAACTTGTACTCCTCAGCAGTCAACACAATGTCCAAATTTCGTTTCCATTCAATATAGTTAGGTCCGGTAAGTTTGTTATCCTTAAGTATGGTGAATAGTGGATTAAAGCCCATTTTATCCTGAGAATCATGCATAAAAACATCACATAAATAAGGGTGAATTAATTATTAAGATCTAAATTATTAAAATTTAATGCACTAACATCTAAACACCATAAGCTTCTGGTACGCCACGATGTGTGACATGTATACCACCTAATTTTGTTTAAATGTTACTTCGGTCCTATTACTAAACAATATGCCACGTTGGGGTGGACTATATTATTTTTCATAGCTAAGTGTATACCATCATCAAATCTTAAATTATTCGAAATCTATGGAACTTGGTACGCCACGATGGGTGGCGTGTATACCTTCCAATATTCGTAATTTTGCCTTGAATAGAATACTTCAATTCAATATTCATCAATGGTTTGATTTCCAGGTAGTGGAGGAGTCACATCGGTCTGGCTTAAAACCCACAGCCTTACAAGTTCGATGAACCCGTTTTTGACAAAATCGCCCCAAATCAGAAATAAAGAAAATCCGTATTTATTCCTTTCAAAATTTATTAATTTAAGAAGTTTGTTCTAGTAATTTCTATAACATTCTAGATACCATAAATTACATGCCACGATGGGTGACGTATATATAATTTATATTCGTCTTTATGTTAAATTACCTACAACCAATAATGGAGACCATGGGATTTAATTTCATATTAATTCCCTCTCCCACTTAGATTTTTTTTTATTAAAATTGAGGAATTTTAAAATTAAATGGGGCCCTATGTTGTTATAATTATGTCTAATCATGCATTCAAAATACACACATAATTTTAGCAACATATAACATTTAATTAAAGCAATAAATAAAATTATGTCCATGTCGTCCTAATTAAGTTAATCATGCAATTTTAAAAGAATTACACACATAATTAACGACACACATAATCAATAAATTAAAGCAATAATTAAAATTTAATGAAAAAAATTATAATAAATTTTCCACTATTATGGCCCTTGAAAAAAAAACCAGCTCTAAAAAAAATGTAATAACCCCCAAAATTTTCAACTTTTTGTAACCCTTGTGAATAGTGTTTTAGCTGAATGAGAAAACTTTTCATGCCACACTATGTAGGGGTTCTATTATGGATATTCTGAGATTTTATTAGTACTCTATATGGTATATGAGTGTATGTAAAGATCGCCAGAATCCAATTCCGAACACTTTGGTTTTTCCCGGAAATCCACTAGATACGGAGAGAATTGAGTATAAGGTAACAAGATAAAAAGGATTTAAATTAAAGGATTATAATAGAGGATCATAAAAAGGAATATAATGTATTGAGAAAGGTTAAGGGAACCTAAGTAATAAGATCCCGGGTATGATCCTTCAAACGATAAACGAGAACGAAAGTTAAGCGAACCGTATAACAGATCAGCGGTCATTAGGCAAACAATTAGGAAGTTAATCAAAGGGATTAGAGAGAGTGATGTCACCCAACCAATGAGAAGAGGACAAGGAGGGAAAGATGACATCACCACATGATATGGGCATGACATGGGAATGAAGGAGATGTGGTGGCTTTTTAACCACACAAAATCAAGGGCAACAAGGTAATTAACTAAATCAAACACAAAACCAATCAACCAAGCCAAGCAAATCACTTTCATCAAAATAAAAAAAAAACCAAGGCATTGTTCTTCATGCTCTCGGCTTTTTGACATTTTAAAGGCAAGGAATTTCAAAATCAGAGATCCAAGCTTCCTAAATTGGTGAGTTAATTCCCTAATCATCCTTATGCTTAGTTAGGGCTATATCATGAGTTTAAGCCATCAATTCCTTCTCAATCTTCTTCATTTAATCAAAGAAGAAGACAATGAATAGTGTTTTCAAGTTTTTAACTTGAAATTTTTCTTGATTTCCTTGAAGATCCAAGCATTCATAAGACTTCTCAAAGCTTCTTAAGGCTTCCTAGCTCCTCCCACCACTTCAAGGAAGGTATATCATCTCCAAACCCTAGATTCCTATGTATTATAAGATGATTTTGATTAGTAGGGTGATATTGTAGCTTAATGTTTGTGATTTAGAGTTTGGGATTGAAATGGTATTGAAATGGAATGGTAAATGTTGTTGTTTTGGTTAAAAGATTGTAGTATAGTTAAATTCAAGCTTAGGCATAAGTATGAATGTTAAAATTGAATTGGTTGGGGCTGATATGAGGTGATAAGGATGAATGTTGGTTGTATGTTTGATTTGAGGTTGAATTGGGTTGGTTTTGAATGGTTTTAAATTGGGAAATCGCGTAAACATAGCCGTCGTAACGTCCGATTTTCTTTAGACTGTTTTTGTGCATAACATTAGGACCCGAGAACCCCCTGCTAGATTATACCATTGCCATGTTTAGATAGTTCGTGTTACGAGCTTCGTTTTGATATGTAGTTCGTTCGATTCCGATGCACGGTTTAGGAGAAACGACCGTTTCAAGTAACGGCGTTTCGCGAACGAAACTTTTCCCCTCGCCTTACTTTGAAACATAGGTTAAAGACCAAAAAGGGTTAATTAATGTATGAAACATTTATGGTAAGTGTGTTAGGCAGTTGGTAAGACACCCGCGAAAGAATCGCCTTAAAACCCGTAATGGTTAATTTATTAAAAATGGTGGAGCCGAGGGTACTCGAGTGACTTAAGAGAATCAGTAAGCGCAAAACGAGCGTTAGAGTCTAAGTTGGTTAAAGTATAGATTTACAAGTGACTTTGGTTTAATTCCAACTTACATGTTGTTTATAGGTTACCAGACTCGTCCCGAGCCTTTTATCACCCCCAGTCGCTCAGGCAAGTTTTCTACCCGTTATACTGTTGTTGTGATGTATACACTTGTATATGCATTATCTTGTAATAGATACATGATGGTTATATTAGCAAATTCTTGCGATATATTGTAGCATGTGATATGGTACATATGCATGCCTATTTCGTATTCTTGCCATATATATCTGTTGGTTCAGTTGATAATACCTATGCTAGAGGATATCAGTATTTTGCATATACCCTTATTATAAGGACCCAAAAGGTGAAAACATTTTCTAAAACCGGGAGTCGAGGATCCCGAGTAGATTTTGTATATATGTATATATATATACATATATATTTATATATATATATATGGTTATAGTTTTCAAAACTATTAATCGAATAAGGTTTATTCGATAACTTTATTTTATTTAATGAATATTATTATGAATATTCATTCGAGGGCTTATGACTTCTTTATTTTATTAAATGAATATTATTTGAATATTCATTCGAGGGCTTATGACTCCTTATATTATTTATTGAATATTATTTCGAATGTTATTCGAGGGCTTATGACTCTTTTATATTATTATTGAATATTACTTGGATATTCATTTGAGGATGTATGACTCCTTTATTTTATGAATATTATTTATAATATTCATTCGAGGTATTATGACTCCGCTTATTACTGCAATATATTCTTTATTTTATTAAAGAATAAGGTGTCAATAATCAAACTTATTTTCGATTATTCAAATAAAGATAGTACTTTCGTATAAGTATATCTTTGGTTATTTAATACTCGTTTCAAGTATAAGTTTTAATACTTCTACTTCAATTATTTTTTTATAAAGATTATTCTTTATGGGAATATTATTTAAATAATAATATTCAGACATTTTCTAAATTTACTGGGGTCTGATTTACTTCATTAAATCAGCTTTACTCCAAACACTCTTTAAAGTGTTTTCGAGTCTTCAAAATGATTTTTAAAAGTTAGAGCGGATCCCAAAACTCATTTTTATATTTAAGATCTTCCTTTTTAAGGGGATTTAAATACTCGCTCAAAACCTGAGGGATCCGGCTCTGTGGTGTATTTTATATTCGCAACAAGGTTGCAGTTTTGGTAAATGAATTGATTACTTACCCAACGTTCGGGAAGTAAGTCCATCTATTGAGTCGGCATAAGCAACATGGGCTCAGTGGGCGTCCATGATAGTGTAAGTGGCTCAGTGGGAGTCCATCAAATGCATAAGTGGCTGAGTAGCAGTCCAGCATAAGGTCCTATTGAGACCAGGGTGATGACTAGTGGGGAATTCGTCCATCTACTAGTAGAAAAGGTTATTTATTGGTATCTTTGCCTGATCAGCGAGATACCTAGTTTATGCCAAAATTCTTTTCCTTTCCCAAAATTTATTGGATGTTTCAAACTCTGTTCATACTTTACATGACAGAGGTTTTCAGAAAATGTATAAAGAAGATGTATATGTGGATATATATATATATATATATATATATATATATATATATCAGAACTTAATGAAGTATATCATAACTTCATTTCCTTTAATAATATTTCAAAGGTTTAATCTATTCAAATCTTATCTTGTAGTCTCATCTATGTGATGAACTGGTAAAAGCTCATTATACTTTGAACAGTGGTAGTTCAAGTAGCTTTATAAATGATATAAGTGTAGTGAAGTATTTGGTAACTTCATCCCTTGTTTTTACTTATATCTAGTAAGTAATTATCTTATACATGATAAAAGATTCTAGTAAGTATCCATTTAGATACTTATATTATTGTTATCACTGTATATTATCTTGCGAGCTATAAGGCTCACTCTTGCTTTATTTCTTCATCACACAACAACAGTTAGGAAAGATGACCAGACTCCAGCAGACCCAGCGCAAGCGCGTGGGAAGCGTCCCGCGTCTTCCCGATGATGTTGTGGCTGCTATAGCTGCAGAGGTAGATCTATTGGTAGATCAGGCACTCTACTTTTGAGAATCAAATTATGTATAATTATAACTTGTGGCAGATAATGACAATTAACTGTAAATTATCAAGTAATCATTTTGGGTTGTAATAACTTTTAAATTGTGGATTCAAAGACTTGTACTTATTTCAATTTCATCTCTGAGACTATAACGGGTTGTGGTGTGTGTTAGTGTGGGGTCACAGCATAAAGTTATTTATTATTAATTAAGTGAAGTGATATTATGGAAAGAAAGACCGTGACGACTCGGATCCCCGACCCCGGATCTGGGGGTGTTACAAAAAATCTGCCCCAAGCGCGCCCCGACGCCCCCAGCAGCCCCAGCAGTCCCAGCTGCCGCAGCGGCCCCAGCAACCCCAGTTGCCGCAGCGGCCGCAGCGCGCGCGCCTGTTGCTTTTCTGTGAGTTTTGTTTTGATTTTGTTCGATCCAAACATCAACAGCAGCCCCTTGTAATCGCACAGCGGAACAAAAAACTACCGGAATTGATTTCCGATCGCACATAACTATTACAAAATACCCGGAACAATTACAAAAAAAATAGATCTAATACAAAACTAATTTTGTAAAATCTATTCTAACACGATCAACCCTCGTGTAAATTACAACCACGATTAAACCACGTGGAAACCAAAATAAAAATTAACCACGATTAAACCACGTGGGATCCAAACACATAATTAAAATATACATGGCCATAATAGTGGATTAACAACCTGCATCAAAACTAATACAAGCAAAACACTATATACACGCATATATAATTACGACATGGACATTATATCATAAAACATAGAACCCATTACCAGGCTCTGATACCAATTGTTGGGAACCACGGACTTAGGATGTTACTACGTTTTATGATAAAGATTACGAAAAGAGGATTACCTTGTTAATGGTTGATTCCACGCTCTTCTATTGTATTCCCAAATTCCCTTGAGCGAAGTGTGGCCTCCGTCTTCTCAAGTTATCCTCTCTTCTTGCTCTTTGGTGGCTACAATATGTTTTCACACAATTGCCAAGCAAGAAGAGAATAAGAATATATATAGGCTACAATAGGGACCATGGATAATTAGGTTGGGCCTTCTAATTACATCTTGAGCCTAACCCAATATAATTAAATATTAATTCAATCCACTAAAAAATTAATATTTGCACTACCTTTCCTAATACCGTAATTTAATTAATTCGGTTCCAATATTATTTGCTTATTAAATTCCCCATATTTAAAATATCATATGTCCATTAATTAAATAAATTACTGATAATTTATTTAATTAATATCTTTTATCCTTGATCATCCACTCAACCTTTATTTAATTATGCCAGAATAAATTCCACCTGCAGGGTTTCACATAATTAAATCTTTTTGAGCTTTCAAGGGGACATCATTAACCCGAATATTATCAGGACATGGATTCCTTCAATAAATAATATCCACCATTTATATAATTCCATCACCCAAAATATAATGATATAATTCAAAAGAATTATTTCATATATAAATCAAAGCATGTAAATAATATACACGTGTCAATTACTATTTCCGGATTAAGAACCTAAGCATTAATAATAACATAAAATCTTAGTTCTCCTTCTTAATCAGTATTAAGGGAACAATTCTAAATTTGATTCTGTTCAATATACACAAAGTATACGAGCATTATTTATTAGTCAATATAAACTAATCTAAATAATACTACAGCCATACCAGTGGATTGTCCAACACCACCTGTGCTGTGAACCTTATTATATTATATAACCGTATTTAACAATCTAATATTCTGTATCCCATTTGATACTAGATTGTTCACAATATATAATATTAGACAACATGTAAACATTCAAATGATTCTCAAATAAACTGGTCAGAAATAAATGTACATACTTCAAATAAATATTTTCAGTATACACTAACATTTTTAACATACACACAAATTGAATAATTATTAACAAATCAATATTTTAAACATATTTAGAGAATGCCCGTGCATCACACTGGCTAAAGATTGTGTTATGTATAAGTAATCGACATTCAAGATATCTTGTTATTATTCTCTTTAATCGTCCAAAGTGAGTTATATACCATTCTATTTCTCATGTGTTATTTTCTTTGAAATGTATGGTAGAAAACGAATATAGACACACTTGTAATTTTTGGCTTATAGCCTTCATTAAACAGATGCTCATGTTGGTTTATATTGATGTTTAGTTGCGACCTTACACGTCACAACTTGATAGAATGACAGCGACTGAAGCAGATAATCTTAGTAATGTTTTTGTATCAAATGAAACCAGAAGAAGCCTAACATGTTCAGAACTATGTATTTGTTAATGTTGAATGAGAGATGTGAAAAGTTATTGAGGTCAAGAATAAATATTCAAATAACAATCAAAAATAAAATTATAAATGTACAAACTACTATATTTTGCAGTATTCTCAAATAAGCACAAACACTTTTACAGCAACCCCCATGGATCACCTTTAGCAGAGGACAACAAGAAATATCACAAATATTTTAAAAACAACCCACATGGATCGCCATTAGCAGTGGACAACAAGAAATACCACTTCTGACCTATATTGTTTCAGTCAAATTTTAAAAAATACGTTCAACCCAAATATCACCACATCCAAAAAATAACTCATATATATTCAAACAAATACGTACTCAATCCACTGGGCAACGACATGCATATATTGTCAATAATTGTAATTAAAATAAATAATCGCAACAACATTGTAATCATACCACAAATACTCATGCTCACATACACAAATAAATATATCATTTATCCATCGGAAAATAACATAAATATACCGTTAGCAATTACAATTATAAAATAAAATTGAATTAACGCAATATAGAGCATGCCCGTGCAATGCACGGGCTATAGAGCTAGTTAAGAATTAAGGAGGAAGACGGTTCTTACGGTGTAGGTAAGTCACATGCGAAAAAAATCATTATTCTGCTTACTTTTACATAGTTTTATATATCACTGTATATGAGTTTATACCTTCAAGACACATATCTGTACACAAGGTGGGGTCTTTTGAGCAAACAACATATTCATTCTTTAAAATGAGCACCGTCATGTATTTACCGGGTAGGATTGATTAATTGATTAACCCGCGGTTAATATTTTATTGATACCATAAAAATATCTATTTTGTGAGTATTGAGATAGTAGTGTGTTAAAAAACGGACACTTCCCTTGTGTATTTTAGGAATCTGGGTTCACCCAGTTTCACATACTTCTCCAATGATTTTCTTCAGTAAACAGGTGAGGACATCCGATCTCACTGTTACTCAACCTGGGAAAGAATTCATCATTTTCTAGCTCATTACTTTCTTACAGACAATTTTGGTTAGGTTTCTTGTTAACGACAATACATTAATGTCACAAATTCTTTTTGTGATGTTTCTATAGAGGGGTTGCATGGTTGTAAGTTGTAAGTAGCTACTTTGAAAATATCGAATTTTTGCATGTCTGCGCTGGACTATGAACCGGAGTCAGAGACTATACTATCAAAGTTGAGAACCCTTAAGGTATTGCTGGACATGAGCAAAGGATTACTATGAAGATCATGGTGGTACCACTACCCGAGAAATTACATTATGAATGGAGGTTATTATCTCAATTGCTTCTTTCTCTCCATATGAGTATTTTTTTGCTTTATAACTAATGTTTCCTTTTGAATTTTAGAGTTCTAATCTCTTATATCTTTAATTGATTAGAATGGCTTAGATGTGGATTTCCAAGGCTAGCTTCTCAGCATGACAGATTTGGTCTGTCAATCTTTGACATAAACTTCTTTTTGAGTTGCATAAGAAGCATTTCAGTTGAGCTACGTCTTGCAATTCAAATAATTGGCATATGAAGAAAAATAATTTGGTTGAAAATAAGTGATTGGTTTATAAAGCCAACATATTATGTGCAATAAAAAGACCAGAATATAGACTCCACAAATCATGATTGATCGAAACCTGTGAATACGAGATTCCATAGTTCATAAAATCATAAAACAAAACATAAAACCATTCATTTTTCTTAAAAAGTACCAAGTACGATAATGAGATTCAAGGCTATGCCATTAACATGTTGTCTTCAGTTTAGAGAAAATTAAAAGAAGGGAGCCCTTTGAGGGGTTCCTTTCCTTTTCTTCCTTTTCCCTTCCTCAACTCCACCGTTGACAATTAGGTGGCTAGCGAAAGCTGCATTTTCAACATCATTTGCGGCTCCTCTTTTTTTAACTGCTAGAAATGGGGGATCTGAGCTTTTTGCCTTTCCTGAAAATGCTTTTACCTGAACAAGGTGGTTTTGTTTTTAAATGAGCAATTATATGAATATATATGGATGAGTAGAAAAATGATTTTGAGGCAAAAATGAACACTTGGTTGTGCATATTTGTATATGTGACTTACCTTGCATTCGAGACTGCAGTATCGATGAAGAGATGGGTCACTGAGGATCCTTCTACAAGAGTCACATGCATGTTCTTCATCTGCCCTGGAACCAGACTCTTTATGTGGCATAGGCTTTAAAGAGAAAACCCACAGTTTGTTGCATTTGAATGGCTGTTATCACCACCACACATAAAACCCAATGTCACGAGTAACTTCACCAAATATGTTTCGTTTTTGACAAATTATATTTACTCTAGTGCAGATCAGTTAAATGTCTTTGTATATCTGGCTACTTTACTGTGCTATTGTTACCAAATGCAGCTTGAGATGCAATGTGTTGGTGCTGTATATATAGGAAAGAATTCTTTATGAGAAAAAGGTTCCTGTGGTAGATCAAGGAATTTCTGAGGTTGTAATTGATTTGGGTGTACATTGCATGTATAAGTGATAAAAGAGATAAAAAAAAGTTACATATGCGGTATCATATAGCGCTATTGTTTGTAGAATATTACACCTGACTTGAATGTACATAATTCGATCTTAGATATGCATAATTCGAATTGGCAGCTATTTGGTTCACTAGAGTTTGATTGTGGGAATGGTTGAGTAGGAGCAATCGAGGAAAAAGTGAGTGGAGAATATTGCAGTTACAGTGTAGGATTTACTAGTTTTCTCTATGTCAACGATATGTATTCATTCATGCGACATAAGAGAAACAAGATTAGACGGAAATAACACATTTACCAAGCATAAAATTCAAAGAATAAATGTATCAAGTCCTATGTGAAGGGAGTATACTTGTGTCTTTCACATCATTTGTAGCCTTGTAGGGATAAACCTTCATCGATCAGCTCTCATCCTTGATGCTATATATGTATATGTGTATATATATATATTTTCATTTATATAACTATAAACAGCTTAATTCCTAGTTATCGCGAATTTAATTTTTTTTATGATGCTACTTATTCCGGGGACTGTTTTTCACTGTTCACTTAATACTTCATGAATTTTCTTATTGATAATACTTTTCACGGTAGCAATATAAAATATAGGGAACATTCTAGGATTGTTTCCCACGGTTCACTTATTTCTTTTAGATAATAACATTGCTATTTCCCTTATAGCTACTCATATTGTCCCTGTATTATATAGGCTCAATCTATGCTTGGTTGAAATTTTGTTAAATTTCATGTAGTTCTTAGAAATGGCTCAATTGTGCTGAATCCTTCTTAGAATTTTGGATCATTATGTTCAAACGTGTTGTGAAATCGTATTATACTTAATTATTTTATATTTGTTTACTCTCTGGGGCATATTTTACATGTCCTTTAGAATAGAGTTTCATACAATATCAAAACAAAAAGAAAAAGTGGTGTCTAAACATTTATCATGTTTCACCTTCATCATAGTAGATACGAGTTCCCATATTTCCCAGTTTCTGAAGCGTAGAAGATATTAATGAACTTAAAAAATTACTTAGCAAAAGTTTAATTTGATCACATACCTGAATCTTGGAGCAATCTATATAATTTCCGATGTCACGAACGGGGACGACATCCTTGTAGACATGTCGGTAAAGCTTTAATATATTGTGTCCATTATGTGAACCTGATGCGATACAGTACTGACAGAGTGCCAAATTACAATTAATGCAGTATCTGTTCCGATCATTTTTGCAAAGGTCGTGAACTGAACAAAGATCAAAGAAGGTTTTACTCAGAAACAAATCAAGCCAAGCTGGCTTGCCCTGGAATCTGTGCTCCTCCTGAAAAGAAATTTCTGTCAGGTAAAGGCCGCTTTCTAATTAATTAGATAATCAAATTACTGTACATGGCATAAAAATTTACTTGGTAATAAAGCATAATAGCACGAGTTGAGAATATTATATTTTTCCGGTTCTGAATAGAGATTATCGTGGAAATATAATGAATCTACTAACAGTAGACTATATAGTGGAGCGATAGGGAAAGAGGAGCAAGGATTTATTCAAAAGCACACTATAAAAATAAAACTAATGAATATGTAACAGACATATGTCATGGAGTACTATTTTACAGGGAATATCAACTACTAATTTACCAAACAAGCTACTGGTCCTGTATGGTTTACTTTTACTCCCAGTGACTGACTATGTTTTTCTGTTATGGTCCTAATTAGCCTTGATACTGCACCGATTCAAAAATATAAATTAAGATAAATAATAGTACATCAGTCAAAAATGAATTTTAAGTAATCCTGGACAAACCATTTCGAAACTTCAATGAAGCACCAATTACTATTACTACAGACCAGCAGGAGTAAAATTGTTGTAGCACACAGTCAACTAATGAGTAATCCAGCATTACTTCACACAACTTAAGTTTTTACACATAATCTAGTGATAAATTCAAATATATATGTGTGGAATTTGCTAGTAGAATACTATTTTTTGCTAGTAAATAAGCATGCCTTTTTACTCCGGATCTAGGCTAGGTAGCTGTATCAATTGAATTATATAAAATTGCTAAAACAATTACAATCATATAAATTTGTTCAGCTACATAAATATCTAGGACAAATTGTATATAATTGTAGAAATTATACATTTGATACTTAGTTTACGTACCTGTTGAATTGATCTTGGATGATGAACACTCATGGCTTCTTTTGTGAACAAATTTTGAAGGAATGGATGGGTTTTATTAGAGGATGATAATATGTGCGAGGATAAATATTTATTAGCTATAGCTGGACAACGAACATTTGTTCATAAAAATCTTATTACGGATATTAAATAATGAAATTTATTCAATTTGTACTTATTCTAATCAGGTTTATTGTAGTATATAAAAAGATAACTTAAAACTTAATATCTCCACAATTTAATTTGGAAAAAGAATTCTATATGTTGACATAATAATCCATAATATTCTAGTATTTATTATATTTAATGTCTATTCAAAATATAAATGATTAAATATACAAAGAAAAGGAAAACAGTCGCTCAATCAATTAATGCTATTGGGTAATTTCAGGACTACCTTGAGTTCTAAAAATGAATCTCATTTTCCATATCTGTAAACAACGATTTTGTCGAAGGCCTTTTTGAGTTAATTAAGCTTGTTTCTTATATGAAACTTATGATTAGTGTGATTTAAGAAATTATTAGTGAAATCGTTTTGAAAAATGGACAGAATTATATCAACGTTAATATCATTTTGATCTCAACGTTAATATCATTTTGATTAGCGTGGTTTGTGTGTTCATCTGCATATTAAAAGAGACTTGAGATTTATAAAGGCGACCTTCATCGTCAAGAAACCACTCATATTAACGTTCTTTATTAAAAATTTATCAAATTTTGTTATTATATATATCATTCTTTTTTCTATATTAGCTGAAAGATACTCATCAATTTGTTCGAGTGTTTTTGCTATCATATCTTGACTAGCAAATATATGGACTTTTTCGTCGAGCCACATTTGCAAACATTTTTTGCGTGCATTTTGTAGGATTTCTTTGTACTCAATTGCTTATAGCCTGTTGCAGCGATATTGTGCTTGGTTGGGGTGACAGTGTCGACTACATAGTTCCAGGTTACAGGGGACAATTGTGGTTTTGTCATCCAGACTCCAGAGACCTGATGATTGGGTATACTAGCCAGGGACGGAGCCGGAAACCTGAGTTTGGGGTGGCGAATTTCTTTCCGGGTAAAGAATATATATTTTTAATTTATGATATATTAAATAAACATGTAAATCAATGTACAAATATACTTGAGTTCGTCTATCTGAATTCATAACTATTATAAACATTATTAATATTAGTACTAAATTCATAAAATTTATATATTTTTGAGGGGGCTAAAATTGAAAAAATAAAAAAGCTTTACTACTAGATATATAAATATGCAATTTTTTCCCCGTAAATTTTAAAAATATTTTTTGATTATACCGGCCCGCCACCCCTTGCCTCCGTCCCTGCTTGTAGCTCTTTCAGAAATGCTATACAAGTGCAATTGCATAAAAATATTCATTATCTATAAATTCAGTAACAAAAAATGACATTACTATTATTTGTCACTACTAGGACATTTGGTTTACTCCTGTGCCTTATATTCAGTTAACATGCTTCTAGACTCCTATTATTATATTTGACTTCAAATAGGAGACATTGAGACGCAAGTAAGAAATCATGTTGGAGAAGACTTTAAGTTTCATTTTTCGCTTTGTTCATCTGATTGATGAACATTGTACACTGTTAAATATGTATTTTCAGTAGTGCACAAAATGTCTTACGTTGTTTAAAAAAAGGGATATCAAGATTTCAAAACTGCTCTATATATCTGTTCCGTCTATAACAATGCAAATGGGCGACACTTTTTGTACTAGTATTTATTTATCGATGAAAAAATTAATTATCATCCCCTCTCTGTTTTTATATTTCTAGTAACACAAGTTCTGGTGATAAATCAAGTGTATATATATAAGGAATTACAAGTATAAACTGACTTACTTAAATATTGAGTTGTATGAGAAATATGAATGATAGATAAATGATTTAACCCTCCTATAATTAGGAGAGATATTATTGGCCTTTTGATTGAGTGAGATTATAAAAGCATGGCCATGCTCAAATAATGATTTGTCTTGATAATCTACTCATGGATCAAGTAAACCCGGATTAAATGTTGAAGAGGATGACTAAATACATGCCTCGAGTTTAATCTATAATATATATGGTTAAAGGGATTATATTACACGGAAAACATTAATCACGAAAGGTTTTATCTAATCACGATTTAATTATTGTTTAATCGGGTAACAATGATGTATTACTGGATACCGCTCATTGTTTATAATTTTATTAGAGAATAAAATTATTGCCAATTAAATAATAGCCTATAGGGTCGCACAAATAGAGCACTTAATGGAATAGTTAATTTAAATTATGGATTTAAATTAATTGATGATTATTTGAATTTTATTATAATTAAGTAAGACTTAATTGAGATAATATAAATTCGAATTAAAAGGAATGTTTTTGCCCATAATAATTAAGTATGACTTAGTTATTAATTAAATAATAGAAATTCGTTTTTATTATTTAATCAAATACCTATTAGGGTTGGGCTTTGCTGTTATGGGCCTTTTTAATCAGCCATTATAAATACATAATGATAGGTTAAAGAGGCTTGTATGTTTTTGAGAAAACCCTAGCAGCAAAGAGAGGCAGAGGCAATTCAGATCGTCAAGAAGGAGGCTAGTACATCCATTCCGTAGTCAAGTTCGTGAGACGTTCTTGAAGGTGCTCGTGTGGATACCATAGAGGTGTTTCTCCGAGAGGTAGACACAAAGCGTGATAGCTAGGATCTCCGTTGAGTTCGTGAAAGTTAAGATCTTGAAAGGTATGATTCGTTATCTCCATAATCTGCCCATAATTATACATGGATCCTGTTTTTGGGTTTCGAAATTTTTATTTTATTTACGTTTATCCGCTGCGTTTTATGCCTTCGAAACCCAACAATGGCATCAGAGCTACGTGTATAAGGGGCTGATTTGGTTACATGTTTACTGTATTTTTACAAGTATGCATGTGTGATGAGTCTACCATGATAACAGTTATGTTATATGAGTCTGCCATGATAACAGTTATGTTATATGAATGATATGATGAATCTGTTAATGATCTATATGATGATACTAGTATGTTTAAGATCTGCCATAACTCATATGTATGCGATCTCTTAAAATATGTATACTGATACATGTTTTTGGTAACTGGGATATGGATCGTGTGTATACTGATACATGCTTCTGAAATAGTATTCTGATACATGTTTTGCTAGTATTCTGATATTTGATTTTGCAAAAATTTCCGCCATCGGGGGGCTCGCTGCCCCCCCGAACCCCCCAGCGACCTTAGGTCGATCCGCGTGCTTAGGGTTTCGTTTTTAATTTGTGCTTATGACATATGCTTTACTTATTTATTATTCTTGATTGGATCATGATAAGTGATAAATAGTATGTCATCTTTATATGATCTATCATGTTCTTTAATGGTTACTTGAGCATGGTGCATAGTTATGGCCTTAAGACCTTAGTTGTAATGGTTTATTCTTTTGGTTTGTAATAAATACGACTTGCATGTCGTTTTCTATTTGTAGTTGTTTTATCTTGAATGTAACTCGAGTTCTTTTGTAAGTTCATTAGTATAATTCTTAATGTAACATCCAAGAAGGACAAGGGAAAGAGGAGGCATCCTATGGAGGCCAAGGAGACAATGGAAGCAATAGAGAAGACATATGTAATAGTTATTTTTACACCATAGACTGACCTTGATCTTTTCATTAGCCTGAAAAGATCACATAGGATTGGGCCATAACTATTGCACGTTTACTTTACGCACTTTTCATATGATGTATAAATAGTATGTGTAGAGTAGAAAATGCATGTTTTTAATTAGATTAATAATGCATGTATGTATTAGATACATCACCCATGCCATGCCTTTAAACAAGATAAAATCTGTAACAACTCAAGATTTAAAATTAACAAACGATCATGAGATTCTCGTGTTTATGAAACACGGAATAAAATACGAATTTTCTTTATTTCTGACATGGGGCGATTTTGTCAACAACGGGTTCATAGAACTTGTTAGGCTGTGGGTTTTAAGCGAGACCGATGTGACTCCTCCACTACCTGGAAATCAAACCGTTGACGAGTATTGATTTGAAGTATTTTATTCAAGGAAAAATTGGGAATCTCTTTATGATGGGATCATGATCGTTCTAAATTAAAAATCCCTAGTAAAAATATTAAGTTTTAATCAGATGCTTTCCAATGAATGAACACTCATTAAATCCTATATCGATAAGGGGAAGGGTTGTCAGTGGCAGGGGACTCCTATCTATCATGGTGGAATGCGACGAATATAAACGGTTATATTCGGACGTTGTATCATTGGGTCTAACTTAACTGAGTCATCATAATAAGGTGAATATAAAAGGTTATATTCAACTATTATGAACTTAGAAGCATAGAGTTTGGTTAAAAATCTATTAGATAGATAAGATCAATTGTTGTTCACCAAATTATCCAAGAATTATATATGATATAATTGACAACTGTTGTCTACCTAAATAATCATGTTTTAAGGATACCAGTGGTTGACTTAGAACATGACGAAATATGGATCTTGGCTCACTAGAAAGATTTATGGGATATACTTTCCGAATTAATAGTTAGGACTATTAATTTGATAAAAAAATAGTGGGAGATATATTATGAATATATCATAATCATATGAACATAAAATTTTAACTCAGACAATCTAATGTTTATTTTGCACTTTTATTATTGTAGATATTGAGTAATGGCAAACAACACAAACACACTATCCGTACGTTCAGTCCTTGAGAAGGACAAGCTGACAGGAGGAAACAACTTCCTAGACTGGCAGAGGAATTTGAGGATTGTCCTCAGGCAGGAGCGCAAGCTTCATGTCATTGATATTCCTCCTCCAGGCCCCCTTCCTGAGGGTGCTACTGCTGATGAACGAGCAGCACGCACAAGGGATGAGAATGATGCAAATGATGTTGCATGTCTTATGTTGGCAACTATGAGTGCTGAGCTTCAAAGACAGCATGTGCATATGGATGCATATACTATCAATGAGCACTTGCAAAGCATGTTTGCAAGCCAAACTCGTCAAGAAAGGTTCAACACGAGTAAGTCACTTTTTAATTGCAAACAAGGGGCGAGTGAACCAGTTGGCCCACATGTTCTGAAGATGATTGGTTACATTGAGTACCTTGAAACTTTGGGTTTCCCGATTGGTCCGGAAACTGGTATTGACCTAATCATGAATTCTTTGAACAACAAATTCACTCAGTTTGTCATGAACTACAATATGAATGAATTTGACAAAACACCTACTGAATTATTGCATATGTTGAGAATATATGAGACCAACATGAAGACAGCTGAACCTACTCCCATACTGATGGTGGGAAATAAAGGTAAGGCCAAAGGGAAGGGAAAATGGAAGGGTAAGAAGAAGATTGGATCTGATTCTACACCAAAGCCAAAGTCAGGTCCCAAACAGGCTTTAAAGCCTAAAGGTGGTGTGGCCAAGGGTGAATGTCACTACTGTAAGAAAGATGATCACTGGAAGAAAAACTGTCCAATTTACTTGGAGGATCTGAAGAAAAAGAAAGCAGTTCAGATTTCTGGATCAGGTATTTATGTTATAGAAGTCAATTTGTCTATTTCTACATCTTGGGTATTTGATACTGGATGTGCTTCTCATATTTGTATAAATGTGCAGGGCCTGCAGAGAAGTAGAACTTTGGCTAAGGGAGAAGTGGACCTAAGAGTAGGCAATGGAGCAAAAGTTGCTGCTTTAGCTGTAGGGACTTATTATTTATCTATGCCCTCTGGGCTTGTTTTAGAACTAGAAGACTGTTTTTACGTGCCTGCGATTCGCAGAAACATTATTTCTGTTTCTTATTTGGACAAGAAAGGTTTTTCGTTTACAATAAAGAACAACAGTTGCTCTTTTGCTTTGAATGATTTAACCTATGGTGTTGCGCGTTTATTTAATGGTTTATATGTTCTTGATTTAGATAACCCTGTCTGTAATATAGAAAACAAACGACTTAAAATGAATGACTCAAATCAAACATACCTCTGGCATTGTCGTCTAGGCCACATAAATGAGAAACACATATCCAAATTACATAAGAATGGATACTTGGATAAGTTTAATTTTGAATCATACAAAGAATGCGAATCTTGTTTGCTTGGTAAGATGACTAAAGCCCCTTTCACTGGTAAGGGTCAAAGGGCCACTAAACGTCTGGAGCTAATACATAGTGATGTATGTGGCCTAATGCATGTAATGGCTAGAGGAGGCTACTACTACTTCATAACATTTACTGATGATTTCAGTAGATATGGATATGTATATCTTATGAAGAACAAATCCGATTCTTTTGAAAAATTTAAAGAATACAAGGTTGAAGTAAAGAAGCAAATTGGCGGAGATGCAAGTATTAAGATCTTACGATCCGATCGTGGGGGTGAATACTTAAGCACCAAATTTAGAGAGTATTTGAAAGAGTGTGGTATTGTATCACAACTCACTCCGCCAGGAACACCTCAATGGAATGGAGTTTTAGAGAGAAGAAATCGCACCTTGTTGGACATGGTGCGATCGATGATGAGTCATGCAGATCTTCCAATTAGTTTCTGGGGTTACGCTCTAGAAACAACGGCTTTCACACTTAACCGTGTTCCTACTAAGAAGGTTCAAAAGACTCCATATGAGATATAGAAGGAGAAACGGTCAGGCATGAACTTTATGAAAGTTTGGGGATGTAAAGCGTTTGTGAAACGTCAAGAATCTGACAAGCTTGGACCTAAATCCGAAGAGTGCATTTTTGTAGGATACCCTAATGAAACAAAGGCGTATTATTTTTATAGTCCTTCTGAGCAGAAAGTGTTTATTGCTCGAGATGTTGTCTTCATGGAAAGAGATTTTATTTCCAAAAGAAACAGTGGGAGAACTATAGATCTCGATGAAGATCGAGAACCGCAAAATAGCATTGAACCTAAAGTGGAACAAGAGCAGAATAATGATAATGCTCAACAAACAAAGGTTGTTCGTAGATCTGGTAGATTTCGCCATGAGCCAGAGAGATATGGATTTCTCATGACTCAGTGTGGTGATTTGATGCTCATAGATGAAGATAAGCCTCTCACATACCAAGATGCTATGAACAGTCCAGACTCTAAGAGATGGCTTGAAGCCATGAAATCCGAGATAGATTCCATGTACGAAAACCAAGTATGGACTTTGGTTGATCCACCTGAAGGGGTAAAACCCATAGGGTGCAAATGGGTTTTTAAGAAGAAAAAGGGCATGAATGGAAATGTTAAGACCTATAAAGCTAGGCTGGTTGCAAAAGGTTTTAAACAAATTCATGGTATTGACTATGATGAAACTTTCTCACCAGTGGCTATGGTCAAGTCTATAAGGATTTTACTTGCCATTGCAGCATTCCATGATTATGAAATCTGGCAAATGGATGTCAAAACAGCCTTCCTTAATGGAAGCCTTGAAGAGGATGTGTACATGACACAACCTGAGGGTTTTGTCGATCCAAGGAATGCTGGCAAGGTATGTAAATTGCGTCGATCCATTTATGGATTGAAGCAATCCTCTAGGAGATGGAATATCCGTTTTGATGAAATAGTCACAGAGTATGGCTTTGTTCAAAACGAAGATGAACCGTGTGTTTACAAGAAGGTTAGTGGGAGCTATGTGGCATTCATAGTACTATATGTTGATGATATACTACTAATGGGGAATGACATACTTTCTCTAAAGGTTGTTAAAACATGGTTAGGGAGCAATTTCTCCATTAAAGACTTAGGAGAGGCATCCTACATTCTAGGAATGAGGATCTATAGAGAAAGATCTAGAAGGATGATCGGTCTAAGTCAGAGCACATACATTGATAAGGTTTTGCATCGTTTTGGAATGTAAAATGCAAAAAGGGGATATGTCCCCGTGTCTCAAGGGATAACGATCTCTAAGGACCAGTGTCCGAAATTATTGGATGAGAAGCACCACATGAATAAAGTTACATATGCTTCAGCAATTGGATCTATCATGTATGCAATGGTATGTACTCGCCCAGATGTCTCGTATGCTTTGAGCATGACGAGCAGATACCAGTCTAATCCGGGTGAAGGTCACTGGACGGCAGTTAAGAATATTCTTAAGTACCTGAAAAGAACTAAAGATTCATTCATGGTGTATGGAGGAGAAGAGAAACTCGTTGTAAAAGGTTACACCGATGCAAGTTTCCAAACAGACAGAGATGATAGTGTATCACAGTCTGGTTTTGTGTTTTGTCTAAACGGAGGTGCTGTAAGCTGGAAGAGTTCAAAGCAAGAAACAATAACTGATTCTACAATGGAGGCTGAGTACATTGCAGCTTGTGAAGCAGCTAAGGAGGCCGTTTGGATTCGAAAGTTCATTTCTGATTTGGGAGTGGTTCCATCGATCGCAGATCCCATTGATCTATACTGCGATAATAATGGAGCCATTGCACAGGCTAAAGAACCTAGATCACACTCCCGGGCTAAACATATACTCAGGAGATTTCACCTTATTCGAGAGATTAATGAAAGGGGTGATATACACATATGTAAAGTGCACACAAATGATAACATTGCAGACCCACTGACCAAAGGCTTGTCGCAACAGAAGCACGATGGTCACACTAGTTCCATGGGTATGTTAAGAGATGGTTAGGGAGCAATTTCTCCATTAAAGACTTGGGAGAGGCATCCTACATTCTAGGAATGAGGATCTATAGAGAAAGATCTAGAGGGATGATCGGTCTAAGTCAGAGCACATACATTGATAAGGTTTTGCATCATTTTGGAATGCAAAATGCAAAAAGGGGATATGTCCTCGTGTCTCAAGGGATAACGATCTCTAAGGACCAGTGTCCGAAATCATTGGATGAGAAGGACCACATGAATAAAGTTCCATATGCTTCAGCAATTGGATCTATCATGTATGCAATGGTATGTACTCGCCCAGATGTCTCGTATGCTTTGAGCATGACGAGCAAATACCAATCTAATCCGGGTGAAGGTCACTGGACGGCAGTTAAGAATATTCTTAAGTACCTGAAAAGAACTAAAGATTCATTCATGGTGTATGGAGGAGAAGAGAAACTCGTTGTAAAAGGTTACACCGATGCAAGTTTCCAAACAGACAGAGATGATACTGTATCACAATCTGGTTTTGTGTTTTGTCTAAACGGAGGTGCTGTAAGCTGGAAGAGTTCAAAGCAAGAAACAGTAGCTGATTCTACAATGGAGGTTGAGTACATTGTAGCTTGTGAAGCAGCTAAGGAGGCCGTTTGGATTTGAAAGTTTATTTCTGATTTGGGAGTGGTTCCATCGATCGCAGATCCCATTGATCTATACTGCGATAATAATGGAGCCATTGCACAGGCTAAAGAACCTAGATCACACTCCCGGGCTAAACATATACTCAGGAGATTTCACTTTATTCGAGAGATTAATGAAAGGGGTGATATACACATATGTAAAGTGCACACAAATGATAACATTGCAGACCCACTGACCAAAGGCTTGTCGCAACAGAAGCACGATGGTCACACTAGTTCCATGGGTATTAGATATATGGGTGATTGGCTCTAGTGCAAGTGGGAGATTGTTAGTGTAGGTGCCCTAGAGGCAATATATTATTCTTTTATAATCTTTATGTCAGTTGATCATTCAATAAATATATTTATTATGACCTTAATTACTGCGATATTTTGTTAGCATAATAAATGTCCTTAGAATCATGATACAAATTGTATTGTTTAAGTACATGACTTGAACTTGAGATTATATAATATATCATATTCTTAAAGGTCCCTAGTCGAGTATTATTATATAGGACAATGATAATACATAGATAGACTAGTATGTTGTTTGACAAGATAACCACATCTCATCGGTTATAAGTATGGGGATACTAAAGTCAATACATAGGTACATGTGAGAGTACATGGTACTGGACAGACCCACAGTGAGATTCTTCATGTTTAATAAAGTCATAAGAAAGACTCACAGTGATAATGGTGTAACGATCCTTTGACTTGAAATCATTATATTTCTATACGAGGATTAATATACTTTGACTACATTAAAAGTTACTTTTGATCGGGTGATGATAAAAGTGGACATCGGGTATATCATGAGTCGTATGAGAAATATGAATGATAGATAAAGGATTTAACCCTCCTATAATTAGGAGAGATATTATTGGCCTCTTGATTGAGTGAGATTATAAAAGCATGGCCATGCTCAAATAATGATTTGTCTCGATAATCTACTTATGGATCAAGTAAACCCGGATTAAATGTTGAAGAGGATGACTAAATACATCCCTCGAGTTTAATCTATAATATATATGGTTAAATGGATTATATTACACGAAAAACATTAATCACGAAAGGTTTTATCTAATCACGATTTAATTATTGTTTAATTGGGTAACAATGATGTATTACTAGATACCGCTCATTGTTTATAATTTTATTAGAGAATAAAATTATTGCCAATTAAATAATAGCCTATAGGGTCGCACAAATAGAGCACTTAATGGAATAGTTAATTTAAATTATGGATTTAAATTAATTGATGATTATTTGAATTTTATTATAATTAAGTAAGACTTAATTGAGATAATATAAATTCGAATTAAAAGGAATGTTTTTGCCCATAATAATTAAGTATGACTTAGTTATTAATTAAATAATAGAAATTCGTTTTTATTATTTAATCAAATACCTACTAGGGTTGGGCTTTGCTGTTATGGGCCTTTTTAATTAGCCATTATAAATACATAATGATAGGTTAAAGAGGCTTGTATGTTTTTGAGAAAACTCTAGCAGCAAAGAGAGGCAGAGGCAATTCAGATCGTCAAGAAGGAGGCTAGTACATCCATTCCGTAGTCAAGTTCGTGAGACGTTCTTGAAGGTGCTCGTGTGGATACCATAGAGGTGTTTCTCCGAGAGGTAGACACAAAGCGTGATAGCTAGGATCTCCGTTGAGTTCGTGAAAGTTAAGATCTTGAAAGGTATGATTCGTTATCTCCATAATCTGCCCATAATTATACATGGATCCTGTTTTTGGGTTTCGAAATTTTTGTTTTATTTACGTTTATCCGCTGCATTTTATGTCTTCGAAACCCAACACCGGTAGTTATAACTTTTATGCAAACTTTAATTACATTCATATTTTTAGAATTCTAGATTAGTTGTATATGCATGCATGATGAGGCAAATGATCCCGAACCCGATGATAGCATCACTGTACCACAAGTATCCTCAAGAGAAGCTTTTCAAGCTATTGTCACTATAAAAAACTACCTGCTGCAACATGATCAAAATATTCCAGAAGTGGTGCATGCTTTACACAAAATCAAGGATCAGATGCATTTTGGGGGAGGAAAGAAACAATCAACTTTGGAGGCATTTTTCGAAAAAATATGACTTATTAATGTGTTTGAAAATTAGTTATTGAATGAAATGTATTCATGATATATTATATAAAAATATATTATTTGAAATATAATGATTATTCATTTATATTTACATAGGGCCTATAAAGACTTCATTTGTATTTATTCGTTAATGCATCAAGCGAAATTATTCGTTAAGCCCATTGTACCAAGTTGGGACCGAAGAAATTTATTCATTAGACGAGGTTATTCATTTATCGAACATTCATTTATCGAGGTTCTACTGTATATGTCTAACTATTTGAAATATATCTCAAAGCAGATACACTCATATATACATGATAACTCAATTTCTCTATCTAATCCTTTCTCACCTTGCTCTTTACTCGGTACTAGCATAATAATCCGTGGAGCCACGAGTCAATTTCCAAGAGTTTTTTTATGCATCATGCAATTATAATGTTTGTAGAGCAACTCTAAAATATCCTTATATAGGCTCTTGAGTGAAATTTTGAAGAAACGGAGATAAAATTTCTCTCTAACAAGCTCCAAGTCCCCCTCTATAACATTAGGAGATTTGAATGCTTCATCACTTTTAGGAGTAAATATCCCCTCAACTATTATTAAATTATACCTCACTTTTAGGAGTGAATATCCCCTTAACTATTATTATATTATATTTTTATTACCCATTATTTTACATTTAATGAATGAATATAAACAGGGTAGTAAGTGTATGTTTAAAACGAAACGATTAAACTTAATCTGTAGAATGTCGTTAGTATGTTTACAACTAAAAAACTATAAATTAACATATATGTTGAATACAGAGTTGACCAAAATCTTGAATTTTATTTAAATAAACTATATGTACTGCTCTATATTATTATTGAGTTCACTACTAACTTACAATTAACTTACTCAATTTAAAAAGATAAAAAATGCATAACTGAAGTCAGAATGACTTGCAATCATAATATACAATAATGTATAATCTACATTATTGCTAATATTAAAGTTGATTTTAATGAAAAATATTAGTTTTTGAAATTCAACGTATGTATATGTATGGGAAAATGTTAGTTTTTTATTTACATTACTGTTAACAAAGTAAGATTAAGTTATATGTATGTGTGTGTGTTAGCATGTAATTTATTGTATGTTACATCTCTTAGTAAATTATGATGATTTCAATTATTTATATGCTAAATATCTTATTTATGTACATGTATAATCATTATTAACATCTAGTGAGATAATTGATCACTTAAATAACATGCATTTATAATTATTCAAAAAATAAAATTATGTATTAAATAAATTGCTATAATTTATATATGATATTCACATTATCACTGACAAATAATCCATATCTATTTTTTACGCAACCGGGTGTCAATCATGGTTGTAACATAAAAATAAATTATATATTTTTAAGACTTATTATTGATATTCATGATTTTTTTAAGAATTCGAAAGAAAAATTGTATTTATATCGTTATTTAAACCGCTTTTAAGTTTATTTCATTACGACTCTAATTAATTTGATAACATTTTATATTATTCTTCTAAAATAAAAAAAATTCGGTTCGATAAAGTTTTATAAATATCAGTTGAATTGGTTAATTTCTTCAAATTATTGAACAATATATATTTTTTTTCTTAAATAATATAAAATGCATTGAATCAAATGCTACAATATAGTATAAATATAACTTTTATTTGAATAATTCAAAATTTTAAAATAATTCAAAATATTTGTACAATATTATCCTGATCAATGAATATTGCTGATCTAAAAGAATTCTTTTTAAAAAGTTAGTTTTTTTAAAAATGAAAAATGAAAAATAAATCATTTAATATATCATCATAGTTTTAACAAATCTAGTGAGATCTCATTTCAAATTTCAAATATTCTTAAAATTTGGACAAATCCCAAAAATAATAATGCGTTACCGGTGAAGTTAGTAATTTTAATATAAATAATCAATTGACTTGATCCTATAAAGATCTCATACACATTAATTTATATTAACATAAGATATTAAAAAAATTTACATTATTGGTAAGATATTTTCACCGAGCTTGTAATTTAAATTTACTAAACGTAGAATGTGACGATATTTTTCGGCCGGGTCATGTAGTCAAATTTCGAGTATTTTTTGAACAATGAGCCAAGTTCTAAAATGCATTGACTCATTATAATTCGAACTTATCTAAATATGTAGTACCAATATTGATTATTTATATATAAGCGATTCTATTTCCAACATTTTTAAAAAAATTATATATGTACATTTTAATTACTTTTTATAATAAAAAATATGTTAAAAGTATATGAGATATATTTTCAAACTAAAAAATGATTAATAAATAAGATAATAATCCATTTATGTACTATGCCTAATTTTATATCTGGAATTCAATTTTTTAAAATTAACTGTACAAATATTCAACTAACTATCCTTTTTTTTGCGGAATTCAATTAAGTATATTTAAAGTTAAATAAAATATTCATTTAGCACACTTACATATTATGTGTATGATAAAAAACACATGTGACAATATGGTGTAGTACTAAGAGGTTGTATAGTTAAATGAAATAACTTGAGTTCGATTCCAACAAACCACATTTTTTATATAAATATTAAAAACAGAGGTAATTTAGTCTTTTCAATGAAACTTTTTAATCTCATGCAATTATACCCTAGTTCTCCTATTATATATAGAACTAGCATAATAACCCGTGCGAGGCATGGGTCATTTTCTAGAATTTTTTTATGCATCATGCAATTATAATGTTTGTAGAGCAACTCCAACAATATCTTTATATAGACTCTTTAGTCAAATTTTGAAGAAATTGAGATAAAATTTATCTCCAACAAACAACATTCCCCCCTATATAATATTAGGAGTTTCGAATGCTTCATCACTTCTAGGAGTTAATATCCCCTCAACTATTATTATATTATATTTTTCCAACCCGTTATTTTATATTTAATGAATGAATATAAATAGGGTAGTAAGTGTACGTTTAAAACGAAACGATTAAATTTAATTTGTAAAATGTCGTTAGTATGTTTACAAATAAAAAACTACAAATTAACATATATGTTGAATACAGAGTTGACCAAAATTTTGAATTCTATTTAAATAAACTATAAGTATTGCTCTATATTATTACTGAGTTCACTACTAACTTACAATTAACTTACTCAATTTAAAAAGATAAAAAATGCATAACTGAAGTCAGAATGACTTGCAATCATAATATATAATAATTTAAATTTATATTATTATTTTTTAACAGAAAATTTACATTATTGTTAATATTAAAATTGATTTTAATGAAAAATATTAGTTTTTGAAATTCAACGTATGTATGTATGGGAAAATGTTAGCTTTTTATTTACACTACTGTTAACGAAGTAAGATTAAGTTATATGTATGTGTGTGTTAGCATGTAAATTATTGTATGTTACATCTCTTAGTACATTATGATGGTTTCAATTATTTATATGCTAAATATCTGATTTATGTACATGTATAATCATTATTAACATCTAGTGAGATAATTGATTACTTAAATAAAATGCATTTATAATTATTCAATAATTAAAATTGTGTAATAAATAAATTGCTATAATTTATATATGGTATTCACATTATCACTAACAAACAATCCATATCTATTTTTTACGCAAGCGAGTATCAATCATGGTTGTAACATAAAAATGAATTATATATTTTTTAAGACTTAATATTGATATTCGTGATTTTTTTCAAGAATTCCAAAGAAAAATTGTATTTATGTCGTTATTTAAACCGTTTTTATGTTTCTTTCATTATGACTCTAATATTTCTTCATATAATAATTTGATAACATTTTATACTATTCTTCTAAAATTAAAAAAATTCAGTCCGATAAAGTTTATAAATATCAGTTTAACTGGTTAATTCCTTCTTATTGAACAGTATATGTTTTTTTCCTTAAATAATATAAAATGCATTGAATCAAATGCTACAATATAATATAGATATAACTTTTATTTAAATAATTCAAAATATTTGTACAATATTATCTTGATCAATGCTGATCTAAAAGAATTCTTTTTAAAAAGTTAGTTTTTTTACGTGAAAAATGAAAAATAAATCGATTTAATATATCATCGTAGTTTTAACAAATCTAGTGAGATCTCATTTCAAATTTTAAATATTCTTAAAATTGGGACAAATCCCAAAAATAATAATGTGTTACCAGTGAAGTTAGTAATTTTAATATAAATAATAAATTGACTTGATCCTATAAAGACCTCAAACACATTAATTTATATTAACACAAGATATTAAAAGAATTCACATTATTGGTAAGATATTCTCGCCGAACTTGTAATTTAAATTACTAAACGTACAATGTGACGATGTTTTTCGGCCGGGTCATGTAGTCAAATTTCGAGTATTTTTTGAACAATGGGCCAAGTTTTAAAATGCATTGGCTCATTATAATTCGAACTTATCTAAATATGTAATAACAATATAGATTATTTATATACAAGCGATTCTATTTTCAATATTTTTTTTAAAATTATATATGTACATTTTAATTACTTTTTATAATAAAAAGTATGTTAAAAATATATGATATATATTTTCAAACTAAAAAATGATTAATAAATAAGATAATAATCCATTTATGTATTATGCTTGATTTTATATCTGGAACTCAATTCTTTAAAATTAACTGTATAAATATTCAACTAATTATCTTTGTTTTTGCGGAATTCAAGTAAATAGCTTTAAAGTTAAATAAAATATTCATTTAGTACCTTTACATATTATGTGTTGTTTAATCTGGTATAGTGGTAAGAGCTTGTATAGTTGAATCAAATAACTTGAGTTCGATTCCCACATACCACATCTTTTATATAAATATTAAAAATAAGGATAATTTAGTCTTTTTAATGAGACTTTTTAATATAATGAAATTAAACTTTTGTTCTCCGAAGAGATAACATTTTTTGTACATTTTTGTATTGTAACTGTTATGCCCGCTTTCGGCCATGAGCCCTAAACAGGTCCCTGTGGGTGCACTAAATAGCTGGACTCTTGTGTGTGGGCTAGAACCATGGATTTATATGACTTGGGCCAGCACATGCGGGCTGGGCTCGTAACATGCGAGCTGGGTTCACATGCGGGCTGGGCTCGTAACATGCGAGCTGGGTTCACATGCGAGCTGGGCTCATGACATGAGAGCTGGGCTCAAACATGCGAGCTGGGCTCAAGTGAGGACATGCGAGCTGGGCTCACACATGTAAGGTGAGCTCACATTTGTCATTTGGGCTCTCATATGCGAGCTGAGCTCGGTTGTGCCCACGCGAGGTGGGCTCAGGTGCCTTCATGCGAGGTGGGCTTAGCTGCCCACACGCGGGCTGAGCTCATGAGCCCACATCTTATAGAAACAGAGGTAACATTATATTTATTATTTGAAGGCGGTGCGGGCCGAGGTGACCAGGCCGGGCCGCATCGAAAGACTTTGTGTGCAACATGGAAAGTGACTCATAGATGACTGAGTTGCTCGTAGATTTCGGGGTCGACACGGGTTGTTCCTACAATCACGGGAAGGATTGCGGAGATGCCGCGAGATTGTAGGAAGCGTGTGGAGCCGATCGAGATTTACGTGACTAATTGGCTGAAGGCCTGACTTTATCGTGGGCTTGGGCTGCACGGGCTGAAGAGTCATAACCCTAGCCTACGTGACTTGTTCCCCAAGAACTACGTGAGGCTTGATCCCTATAAATAGGGTACGTAGGCACTTGTACGAGAGATGAGTCGACACTTGATAGAGAATAATAAACCCTATTCTCTCTTGAGGAGTCACATACAAGCTCAGCCACCACCAAACAACCTTCCTCCGCCCTCGAACACCATCCTTGATCTTTGTTCCGCCCATTAACCTCCACAACATTGTTATATGAAATTCTCCCTATAACATTTGGCGCTAGAAGGAGGGGTAGTTCATCTTAGGGAGAAAGATGACCAAAGAAAGCAAGCAAGCGACGACACCAGGGAGCGGAGGCAAGAAGGACCCTACTTTCGAACACACGCCCCCAGAGAATCAGGCGCCACCTCCACCAATTGCAACCGTGGACGGGCAGGCTGTGATGACGTACCTCGAAGGGCTGGTCAATCAGATGAATCAGATCAACGCCCGAATGTCAAAGGTAGAAAGAAGCTCGGTCTGGAACGCCAAGCGTAAGGCACGCCGCCTCAAGGTCTCACAGCGTAGCTGGAAGGGCAAAGGCCCTCAGAAGAAGCTGATCCACGATTTTGATGACGTGGCAACCGAGACCGAACAGAAGAAAGAAACATCACGTGAAAAGGAAGATATACCCCGAGGCCATGATGAGCGGGGCAGCCAGATCTCTACGAGATCGGGGCCGAAGCCAGCTTCATCTGAGGCAAGGTCAACTAGCGTGCTAGACCGAGTGGGTAGAAAACTAAGCGAGCATGACCTCAGGCTCAAATTGGAGAATTGTAAGAAGGAGAGAGAAGAGAAAGAGCCCGTGGATAAAAGAGGCTCGAAAAGGGAACGGGCAACTACCCCTCCGGAAAGACGTCAACACACCTCACCCAGGAGGGAGGAGCGACATAGATGCAGAGACAATCGTGAAGAGGAGTCGCAGGACCGAGCTGGAAGAGGGGGACGCCACGAACGACCTCAGGGCTCACACCATTCGAGTAATGCGGGTGGTGACAGAGAAGGAGAAGTTGTTAGAGTAAGGGACCTGAGAAGGATCTTAGATGAGATGGAGCAAGAGAAGAGAGGGCCCCCTGCCTCGGCTGCCCCCTCTCCGTTTACGGCTGCTATCCGATCATCCCCCCTACCTTGGGTGTTTAGGCACAACCCCGACCTTCTATTCAACGGCGAAGCCGACCCGGCGGAGTACCTTATTCAATTTAACACTGAGATGGAAGTCTATCAGGTGCCGGAGATGACCCGTTGCAGACTCTTCGCGGCATCACTCAGAGGTAGTGCCCAACAATGGTTCTCCAAGTTGGGACCGGCTAGCATAAGAACGTGGAGGCAATTGGAGGACTTGTTCGTCAGACAATTTCAGTCGACCCTCCACTATTCGCCTCCTGTGGCCACGTTAGCCAACATCAAGCAAAGGGAGGGGGAGCCCTTGGCAGAATACTTTCGTCGGTTCAACGCCGAGGTCCCCAAGGTGAGAGGAGTCAGTGAGGAGACCATCAAAAATTTCTTGATAGTAGGGCTGAAAGAAGGATCGAAATTTTGGAAAAGCCTCCAAGCGAGTGAGCCGAGGACCTTGGCCGAGTTCTATGAACAAGCCGAACCCTTCAAGAGGGTAGAGAAATCGATGAGAGAGCTGAAAATCAGCGAAAGCTATCGAGACAAGAGGGACCGATCCTCAAGCCCTGACGAAAGGAGGAAGACGTATCGGCGTAGTTCGAGCCCGAAAAAGTCTGCCCGTGGCAAAGAGACCACTAAAGATTCGGGAAGGCCTTATACAAGCAAATGGCAGACACACACCCCTCTGGTAGCCTCTATCGACCACATATATGCTACATATGTGGGGAAGGGGGTATTCAGGAAGGCAACTCCTCTCACAGACTACAATAAAAGAGACACTTCGAAGTATTGTGCATACCATGAGGCCACCGGACACGATACAGCTGATTGTAGACAACTAAAGGATGAGATCGAGACTTTGATTAGACAAGAGAAGCTTACGGAGTGGGTTGTCAAGGAGGTTCGAAGACACAGGACGGATTATCATACCGTCCCTCCTCCACCCCCAGAAGATAAAGAAAGGGTCCCTCGGGCTGGTAGTATTCATATTATTCTAGGCGGGTCTCACATTGGTGGAGACAGCCGGAAGGCGATGGACAGATATGCCCGGGAAGCAAAGGACAAGCCGCTCACCAACGTCAATCATCTAAGCCAAAGGCCCCCGGAGCTCTTTGAAAGGGAGGTCGATGATATCGTGTTTAAAGAGAATGATGCAAAATGGGTGCATTACCCTCATACCGATGCCCTAATCATAAAAATAAAGATTGGGTAGGTGAATGTTCACCGAGCAATGGTGGACACCGGGAGCTCGGCTGATGTTTTGACTTATGATGCCTACAAAAAACTGGGATTATTGGATAGAGAATTAACCTCAACAGGTGGGCACCTGTACGGGTTCACGGGAGACTCGATCGGAGTGAAAGGGACAATTCGGCTCCCGGTGACCATAGGAGAGGAGCCTCATGTGGCCACCCAGATCGCTATGTTTACAGTTGTAGACCAGCCTTGTGCCTACAATGTTATAGTGGGCAGACCCCTTATGAGGGCGATGAGGATGGTGACCTCGATCCATCATATGACGATAAAATTCCCAACCCCCACGGGGGTAGGCATCTTGAAGAGCTGTCAATACGAATCCAGGGTCTGCTACAACCAGGCACTCAAAGCGGCCGAGTCAAGAAATGCCTCAAGGGAGATAGCTGAAGCAGGTGAGGGCGACGTCCCCATGGAAGAAGCAGATGGCAGGAAAATAATACGTCCTGAGGGCCACGAGACTTGTAATTTGATTTCAATTGAGGAGTTGCCCGAGAACTACTTCGAGCACATGGGAATTCATGTGGAACCACGCCCAGGGGCCTTACTAATGGAAGCATCTCAGCCCATCATGTTGATACAAGAGGGGATTGTAGAGGAAGCAAGTGATGAAGAAAAGAGCCCAGAACAAATCACTACAAGACTTAGGAGAGGGAAGTGGGCACACAAAGAAACAACAATCACTATGGACCCACCCTACGGAATCACTCGAACTGTAACTGCAACCTCTGAACGCTTGATAAACCTGACCCAAGCTCACCAGACCGAGCTCAAGGATGCGGAAGGTTTGGCAATCACGGAAATGGAAAAAACTAGCAAGGCTTGAGCAGATTTAGACCCGAGAATGCCCCCAATGGTCGAGAGGGCCGGGGCCGCAGAGGACATAATCCCGATCTTGGTAGACCCAAATGATCCCTCCAAGGTACTCAGAATAGGCTATAACCTAAGTCCTGACTTGAGAGAGGATCTAGCCCGCTTCCTAAAGGAGAATTTGGATGTCTTTGCATGGTCACACTCCGATATGATAGGGATTGACCCAAATGTCATGTGCCACCGGCTCAACTTGGACCCGAAAAAGAAGGGGGTTAGGCAAAAGAGACGGCCGATTAGTGGAGAGAGGGCAGAGGCCCTCAGAGAAGAAGTGGATAGATTAATGGAGGCAGGACTTGTGAGAGAAACCTTCTACCCCGTGTGGCTGGCCAACCCCGTGCTTGTCAAGAAACCCAATGGCAAGTGGAGGACATGTGTAGACTTCACCGACCTGAACAAAGCTTGCCCGAAGGACAGCTTTCCTCTACCCCGCATCGACCAGCTGGTTGATTCCACGGCTGGACACGCGCTGCTTAGTTTTATGGATGCTTATTCGGGATATAACCAAATCCCCATGTATGGGCCAGATCAGGAGCACACCTCCTTTATTACTGATCGGGGCCTTTACTGTTACATCGGGATGCCCTTCGGGCTCCTTAATGCGGGGGCAACCTATCAGAGGCTGGTGAATAAGATGTTCAAACATCAATCGGGGAAGACTATGGAGGCCTATGTAGACGACATGCTGGTGAAATCGAAAGAAGCGAGGGATCATGTCCGCCACCTGGCAGAAATGTTCCAGATCCTAAGGGAGTACAGAATGAAGCTCAACCCCCAGAAATGTGTGTTTGGGGTTGAATCGGGGAAGTTTTTGGGATTTATTGTCAACCATAGAGGCATTGAGGCCAACCCAGCCAAGATACAAGCCCTACTCGAGATGAGATCCCCTCGACGGGTGAAGGATGTTCAAAGCTTAACGGGACGAGTGGCTGCCTTAAACTGCTTCGTCTCAAAATCCTCCGATAAATGCCAAGAGTTCTTCAAAGTAATCAAAGGAGTGGGGAGGAACTTTAAGTGGACCGAAGAATGTGAGGAAGCCTTTCAGAACATAAAGAAGCATCTCAGTAGCCCTCCAATGTTGTCCAACCCAAAGGCAGGAGAAACCTTGATCCTATACTTGGCCGTCTCCGACTTTGCAATAAGTGCAGTGTTAGTCCGAGAGGAGGATGGTGTCCAGCTCCCGGTATATTATGTGAGTAAAAGGCTAGCCGATGCCGAGACTCGATACACAAGCCTCGAAAAGCTAGCGTATGCTCTGATTCTGGCCTCCCGAAAACTCAGGCCCTATTTTCAGGCACATAAGATAGAAGTGCGAACCTCCTACCCCCTCAGACAAGTGATGCATAGACCAGAGTCTTCTGGTCGAATGTTGAAGTGGACGGTTGAGCTCGGCCAATTCGAGGTGGATTATAAGCCAAGGACTGCGATCAAAGGCCAAGCCCTGGCCGATTTTGTGCTAGAATTTCCCCCACATCAGGAATTGGAGCCGGGAGCCCTTGTTGTTCTACCTAGCACAGAAGAAGTTGGACTGGAGAGACAAAATAGTGCCCCATGGTGGAGCCTATATGTGGATGGTGCCTCTAACGGTGATGGAGCAGGAGCTGGAATCGAGCTAATCAGCCCAGAGGCTCACAAGATCAGACGTGCGACCCATCTGGCCTTTCATGCAACTAACAATGATGCTGAGTATGAGGCCCTGATCAAAGGTCTCAAGCTAGCTTTGGAAATGAAGGTCGAGAATTTGAATGTGTTTAGTGACTCCATGATTGTGGTCTATCAGATAAATGGGGGGTATCAAGCTAAAGGGCCGAGAACAGAGCTTTACCTGAAGTGCGCACAGAGAATAATCGCAAGATTCAACGAGGTGAGGCTGGAACTAATCCCGCGTGGGCAAAATGAAGGCGCGGACGAGCTAGCTAAGCTCGGCTCACGCCGCGAGAGCACTTTGCTAGGGACCGTGCCCCTTGATATACAGAGGCAACCCAGTGTGCCCGAGCACGAGGTGGGCAGCCTCAGTAATGAGCTTGGCCCCACGTGGATGACATCTATTCTAGCATACATAAGAGAAGGTTCACTTCCGGATGAAAAGAATGAGACAAGGAGAATAAAATACAAAGCGGCCCGCTATGTGATATACGACGAGATTCTATACAGAAGAGGGTTCAGTGTTCCTCTTCTCAAATGCATACATGGGGAGGAATGCAACTACATCCTAAGGGAAGTACACGAGGGTATTTGTGGCAATCACTCGGGGGGTAGCTCTCTAGCTCAGAAAATCCTCCGTCAAGGCTACTACTGGCCAACGCTGAAAAAAGACGCCTTTGAATTCTCCCGAGCTTGTGATAAGTGTCAGCGATATGCCAATTATTACAACAACCCCGTGGCCTCTCTCACATCCCTCATGAGCCCCTGGCCCTTCTCCATGTGGGGAATTGATCTGATTGGGGAACTCCCGAAGGCCAGGGGAGGCGTCAAGTATGCGATAGTTGCGGTAGACTATTTCACTAAGTGGGCAGAGGCCGAGCCCCTAGCCACTATCACAGCGAGAAAGCTCAGGGAGTTTGTATACAGGGCTATTGTATGTCGCTATGGCATCCCTTACAAGCTGATATCTGACAATGGGAAGCAATTTGATAGCAAGGAGATGCGAGAGTTTTGTGAGCAGCTGGGGATTCAGAAGAGCTTTAGCGCAGTCTGCCACCCCCAGAGTAACGGGCAGACAGAGGCTGTTAATAAAATCATTAAGCATACCTTAAAGGCAAAGCTTGAAGAGAAGAAAGGAGCATGTCCAGAAGAACCCGCCCAGGTCCTATGGTCTTACAACACTACACCCCGAACCACAACTGGAGAGACCCCTTTCTCTCTGGTGTATGGGTGTGAAGCTATGGTGCCCGTTGAAGTGGGAGCAGGATCTTTTCGAAGGGACAACTATGACTCAGAGGCAAACGAGGTCAATCATCGGTTCTATTTGGATATGATCGAAGAAACTCGAGAAGAGGCTCAGATCAGGATTGCGGCATATCAGCAGAGGACAGCTAGGCATTACAACAGTAAGGTTCGAGCCCGAACTTTTAAGGTGGGAGATTTAGTTCTGCGCCGGGTCATGCCAAATACCAAGGTGGTGAGTCACGGAGTCTTGGGAGCAAATTGGGAAGGCCCTTACAAGATAAAATCGGTGCTCTGGGAGGGAACCTACCACCCCAATGATATGCAAGATAAGTTGATCCCAAGAGCCTGGAACGCGGAACACCTTCGCAAGTATTATCAGTAATATTATTCTTTTCAGACTTAGTATTATCTTCAAATATTCCTAAGTCTCGAGGGGTAGTGCCATATAGGTGCCTCCCTGAGACCACAAGCATGTATTCCTTTCACTTCCCATTATCTATGAATAAACGATTGATCTCTATTTGTGCACTTGATATTTTAACTTCTGTTAATAGATTAAATACCCAGCAGGGGACCCCATCCTTGGGAACCCATGCGAGGACAGAACAGTTGTTTTATTAACATGTTAAATCAAGCTGGGCCCCGACCCGCTTGATGCCAAGAACATGAAACGAGCCGGGCCACGGCCCGCTTAGACAAATACGAACACATAGTAGATAAAAGATGTGGATAGAGATATAGGCCCGCGATGCGAGCTCATACCCTGGCCCTCAAAACCATAAATGCGACCCAGGGGGCCCAGCCCTCCATCAAACATACTCAAAGTCGCATGATGCGAGGAGAAGACACATGCGAGCTCCTAGTGCGAGCACACCTACAACACCTGTGAGTCGATGCGGGCTTGTTCCACTTGGCATTCTCTTTCAATGGTTTTTTTATTGAACAAATGACACGAGCTGAATAAATTGGGCTCGCAGTGAAGGGGTAACGCTCGCCATAAGCGGCCAGAGTTATGATTACTTTTTGGTCAGTAGAAGCATGGTAAAAAAAAAAAAAAAAAACCAGCTAGCACCGTAAAGACATACGCGGGCACAAAAAACTTAGACATTTTATACAAACAAAAGTTAAATAAGTTATGCCCCGAGGCAGAATATTTCAAATACAAGCGCGAGGCGAGAGGGGTGCCCGCTTACCCAGTCAAAAGTCTAGTTCTAATCAAAATTACATTAAGGGTTATCAGCCTCTGCTCCCTCACGATTTTCACCAGCGACCTGGGCCTTCTCGGCCGCGAGCCGAGCCTCCTCAGCAATTTGGGCATCCCTCTCCATCTCCAGCTTCAACTTGTCAGCATGCCTCGCTGTGCTCGCACCCAGAGCCGCCCAATCGAAGTCAGGAACCTTCTTCATAAAGACTTTCATGAAATTCCTGGCCCCCAGGTTCCTAGCATCAGCGAGGGCGGCCTCACGGCCCTCGGTCAGGGCAGAGACTGATCCCTCCAGCTCGAGCACCCTCTCCTCGAGGGCATCCTTCTCCTTCTTACATGCCTCAGCAGCCAGGTCATGAGCCTCCTTTTGCTCCCTTAAGGCCTTGTCGTGAGCAGCGTTCAGGTTAACTATCTTCTGATTATAGTTGTTCACCAGCGTAACTTTCTCTTGCCCGTGCTCAGCGACCTTACTCTGAAGGGACTTGACTTTAGCCTCGAGCTTTGTGTTGGTCTGGCTGAGGGCTCGCATCTCTCGAGCCTTAGACAACTGACGATAGTATACTTCGGCCGCGGCTCGGGAGAGTGCATCCTGGTTAACCTCGAGAGCAGAAGAAGACCAATCCTTTAAATCCTGCTCGCTGATGTGACCTTGGGCGAGCCGGCCGAATGTGGTCGCAACCATATTGGCAGAAGAAGAAGAGGGAAGAGGAGCATCAGAGGGAGCAGCTTTCTTTGGCTCAGGCTCGCCAGTTTTTCCTTCTTTACCTCTATGCCTCTTTAGTCGAGGAGAGGGCCCTGAATCCTTGAGATGCTCGGAGAGAGTAGTCATGCGGGCCAGAGGATTGGCCTGAGAGCGAGCCCTTGTGCTCGCAGCTGCGGGCTGAACTGGGCCCGAGGCCGCAGCCTGCTCAGCCTCTTCCATGAAGGGGATAGGGGAGATGGCCATTTCTGAAAAAGAAAACAACAAAGCAATAGATTAGTCACAGCAAGATGCAAAGTAAAGAAGTAATGCGAGCAGGTGAAAAATACGGAGAATTAAAGTGCGATGTGAAACGAGATGCATGCAGGAAAAGTGAGCACGCGAGCACACGAGCTCGCGCATGCGAGCAGCCAGGCCCGGACGTGCGGACCCGATATTCTTACCCTTTCTGGATCTCTTCCTAGATTTCTTCTGAGGAGTCAGCCTCACTCCTTCCTTCAAAAACCCACATGCGACCAGATTGGAGGTCGTTATGAGTTTTCGGATGTCCCGGTCCGCCTTAGGAAGGTTTAGAAGACTGTCCGCGTTTATCTTTTCCTGTCCCACAAGGACAGTGCGAGGCGGGGTGGCTGGAGATAAAAGAAATTCTTGTTAAAAGGAAAGAGCTATGGTAGAAGAGACGAGAGCGGGCAGGAGAAAACTTACATGGATTATAATAAAAATGAGTCTGGACTCGAGGCACCTCGTGGATATAGAAGTAAGGGCTTTTCCACTTCCCTGAGTTGCTCGACCCGTTGTGGATGAGGTTCTTCTTGTTGAAGCACGGCCAGACAGAGAAGTAGAAATACCCAAAGTCGTTAGGAGAATGCTTCAAATGGAGGAAGTAACCCAGTTGCCTCGCGGTTAGAGAAGGGTACCCGCATTTGTGGTACATGATGTACAATGCGAGGGCGGCCCGGTATCCGTTTGGATTGATCTGAAGGGGTGCGAGCTGGAAGTACTCGCAAACATCTTTGATGAAGGGATGAAGAGGAGAGGAGATTCCCAGCCTTAATAGGAAGGTGGACAAGACCATGCGAGGCACCCTGCCTCCATTCTCCGAGTGATTGAATCTATAGCATCTCATATGAGGTAGGGGCAAGACAATATGGCCCTCGAGCTGAAACTGCTCAATGTGCTCGGCCAGATGTTTCTGAGTCAGCGAGGTAGGCAGGTCGCGGCAAGCGAGCACCTTAACCTCCTCGTTTGCAGTTGAGCTCTCCTCCCCATCAGGAATGATCTGCCTTTTGAAAACAATCTCACCCTCGAGCTCGGGCTGGGCAGGAGGCACATAAGGCTCAGGAGAGGCCGCGGGGGCATAATTATAGTTACAAATCTTGTACTGACTTGTAACATCTGCCACCTCCTCGCTCTGAGGAGAGTCATAGGACCAATGCGAGCCGTCATCTTCACCCTCGAGTCCCAGGATGGGATATTCAGCAGCTACAGGCTCTTTTCCTTTCTTCCTGGTGTCATAGTATGCACTCCCCAGGTCGCTGTCAGTTGATTCTGAGTCAAGGTGAATGGGGTCGAGGTGGTTAGCTGCTGCTTGCCTCAGACGGGCTGCCCTCTCTTCAGCCATTTCTCTTAAAATCTCCTCGGCTCGGTCTTTATCCAAGGGAGCAGGCTCGCGGTTTAGCAGCTCTTCTACCCCAAGGGAGGCTGGAATATGAGAGAGGTCCACGGGCCTATTTCTCCAATTATATATATTCTTCTCCCTGGTAAAATCCTCAGGGTTCGGGTCGAGGTGAATATCAAGCGAGCCGGATCCAGCTGCTCGCATCGAGTTCTCAACTCTGGCAATGTTCAAAGCCCCTTGAGGGGTGATAGCTGAGCCGGGAGAGATAGGTTGGCTAAGACGACCAGAAAGAGAGGTCAGCTCGCGTTGGAAGTCCTTGGAGCCTCGCTGCTCAGGAGGGTATTGGTTTAATGGAGATGGAGTAGCTGAAGAGCAAGTCGGGCTAGCAGAGGTGCGAGCCGGGCTCGAGGAAGAGCGAGATGATCCATAGGAGCGGGCTGAAGACGCACTCGACATCTGTAAAAGATGGTGAAAATTAGTGTGTGGCCCTAAAAAAGAAAACAAAAAAAAAACAAGTATGGAATCGCACCTAAGTGTCCTCACATCTCACACGGGATCGCACCTAAGTATCTAAACGAGCGAAAGGGCTCGCATCGCGCGTTGTGGTTGTGTGTGAACTCGCATCGAACAGGTGGTGTGTGCTCGCATGGTGTGCGTGAATAAAGCATGAATAAAAAACGGGCTCGAATCGAAGAGTACCTGTGGGAGAGGTGTATGAAGATCCTGATGAATCTGGTCCCGGAGAATATCGCCGCTGGTAGACGGTTCTTGTTGAAATGATAATCTTCGCCGTGGTAGATCCTTGAGCAAATTGAGCAGCAATTCAGGAAGTGTTTTTGGAAATGTGAGAAATGAATTGAAATCTCATATATTTATAGGAGATAGGAGAGAGAAAGGAGGAGGCGACACGTGTCGTCATCTCATAAGATGACATGAATCCCCACGCCAGCTGTCCAACGGCTGTCAAAATGAATGCAAAGATGAAAGGCATGCGAGGCGAGACACGCGAGGCGGCTTGGTGTGGCCTGGTGGGCTTACACTTGCGAGGTCATAAAAAGATTAGAAAATACCTAGCCTCAAGATGCGACCAGGAATTTTGGGGGGTAGTTGTTATGCCCGCTTTCGGTCATGGGCCCTAAACAGGTCCCTGTGGGTGCACTAAATAGCTGGACTCTTGTGTGTGGGCTAGAACCATGGATTTATATGACTTGGGCCAGCACATGCGGGCTGGGCTCGTAACATGCGAGCTGGGTTCACATGCGGGCTGGGCTCGTAACATGCGAGCTGGGTTCACATGCGAGCTGGGCTCATGACATGAGAGCTGGGCTCAAACATGCGAGCTGGGCTCAAGTGAGGACATGCGAGCTGGGCTCACACATGTAAGGTGAGCTCACATTTGTCATTTGGGCTCTCATATGCGAGCTGAGCTCGGTTGTGCCCACGCGAGGTGGGCTCAGTTGCCTTCATGCGAGGTGGGCTTAGCTGCCCACACGCGGGCTGAGCTCATGAGCCCACATCTTATAGAAACAGAGGTAACATTATATTTATTATTTGAAGGCGGTGCGGGCCGAGGTGACCAGGCCGGGCCGCATCGAAAGACTTTGTGTGCAACATGGAAAGTGACTCATAGATGACTGAGTTGCTCGTAGATTTCGGGGTCGACACGGGTTGTTCCTACAATCACGGGAAGGATTGCGGAGATGCCGCGAGATTGTAGGAAGCGTGTGGAGCCGATCGAGATTTACGTGACTAATTGGCTGAAGGCCTGACTTTATCGTGGGCTTGGGCTGCACGGGCTGAAGAGTCATAACCCTAGCCTACGTGACTTGTTCCCCAAGAACTACGTGAGGCTTGATCCCTATAAATAGGGTACGTAGGCACTTGTACGAGAGATGAGTCGACACTTGATAGAGAATAATAAACCCTATTCTCTCTTGAGGAGTCACATACAAGCTCAGCCACCACCAAACAACCTTCCTCCGCCCTCGAACACCATCCTTGATCTTTGTTCCGCCCATTAACCTCCACAACATTGTTATACGAAATTCTCCCTATAACAGTAACATTACTCTATTATGAATGCCAAAATTGAAATCAATAATTCCAGTAAATCTCGAAAATATATGAGCTAAACTTTTTTAAAATAGCAAAAGATAAAACAATATATTTGTTCAACTTTTGGTAGTTTTGACCAATCTTATAAATAAATTAAAAAAATTCTTTTATGATGTTCCAAACAAGAATTTTGGACCAATGTTTTTTTTATTAGTTGAATTTGGGACCAATTTAATTTATTTAACAAATAATTTATATAAAAATGTATATAATATTTAAATTATTATAAGCACCGTATAAATAGTTCCAAAAAGACAAAAAATTGCACTATCATAATTAGCAAAAAAACATTGCACTATCATATATAAACACAAAACAGTTAAATGGAAGAATCCATTACTCTATTTTCGAGCATGACTGTTCACAAAATTCAGCATTTATCCTTTAGCAGTCAGCCTGTACTGAAATCTCTCTGCATTTATCCGGCCATAAGCAGTCATTGCAATAATCTCTCTCTCCCTCTCTCTCTCTCCCTCTCCCTCCCCCCTCTCTATCTCTCTCTCTCTAATACATGTGCACTGAAAATGAACAGTGCAAGTTGCATTTGCATGGCTCACTTTTACATTGTGAAGCATGCATGGATACCTTTTTAATACTAAAAGAAAGATAAACAACCAGATAGATACGCATGTAAGTAACCGATAAGACTCGGAACCAGAGAAAAAATACTGAACACAAACTAAACAAGTTGCAAGCTCAAAAGTTGAAGATATTTTGGCAGCTAAATGATCGACCACCAGTACAAAATACATATAAATCACGTGAGAATTGACATATTTTACATGTTACATTTTCAGTCACGCATCATCAACCTCGTTGTGTCTACATCATATAATCAGGACCTCATTTTTTCCCTTTGTTAAACAGTCTGTATAACTTTATAAACAACTGTGAGAAAGTCCACTAGAAATTACGAGAAGTAACTAGCTCCACATACAAGTGAAGAGAAGCAATCAAAACTTACATAACCAACTAAACGTTCAATTTTTGGACCCTATGGTCCTTGTCCTCACAAGCGATCTATCGTAGTAAAATTTTGGTGAATAATTTTACGATGAAAAATTGATGTGGATGTAGAAGGTACTTTGCACTTTCAACACTTAAATTTTTTATTTTTGAATTATTTTTATCTGTAAAAAAAATAATATCACATGTGTTATAAAAATTGGCCGATTTCCAAAATTATTAGATAAATTTCTCACAAATCGGTCAAAAATATTTGTCCGATTTGACCGATTCCTGATAAATTCTTCAATTTTTCAAAAATTACTCGATAAATCGCAAATAGATATGACCACTTCGGTCAAATTTATTTCCTGATAATTTCTTTACCTTTGACAGGAATTTTAGCGCCAATTTTTTTTTTACCTGGACTAAATATGGCTGTATGCGGTCATATTTATGCCGCTCAATTTTGGCTGAGCTCACAGGAAACTTCCCTCCATTTTATTTTGCAATCGTAAAAACTAAATATATATGATCGACTAAAATGTGACCGATGGTTGACATTAAATTTGACCGCCGGCAGTCAAATTTAAGTCTGACCAGTTATATATGTAAGTTGATCATAAATATGATCAACGTCGGTCAAATTTAGCGGCAGTCATATTTATCTGGTCAAATTTACCCTTATTTTTTTTAAAGTAAACCGAATAATTTCGATTTTCAAAATTTGTACCATAATTATAGGTAAATGATTTGTCAATAATCGCTGATTAGTGGTCTCATTTTAAATAAAAATTAATCTCTTACTCAAGTGGTATCATCCTTGCTTTATCCGATGTCAATGTTTCAAACCCTGTGGAAGATAAAAGAAATTTGTGGGTATGCTTAACTATAAAAAGATAAAAATATTTCCAAACAATCGTAATTAACTAATCAACTAGAGGTCTGTAAATTACAGAATCCGGTGTACATTTCACCTCCTCCACAAAAAAAACATACCTAAGATCTATAAGGTTGAAGATTGTCTACACGTGAAGTAAAGAACTACTTTTACTAAAACAAATATACTTATGTCCGAAGTCTACGAAGAACCTATTTCCTGATATGTAGAAATTTAAAATCGGCCGACTTATCACCACATACTGTGTTATGGTTTATGGACATTAATCTAATCATTGTAATTTAGGGCCTGTTTGGCCGCAAAAAATAAGTGACTTATTCACTTATAAGCTCGTAAGTATTTATCGACGAGTGTTTGTCGATACAGTTTATAAGTTAAATTTACAATTTATAACTTGAATGTTAGCAGTGACGTACTTTTTCTCAACTTATTTTTATTTTTCGATTTTTTTATTAACTTTTAATTTAAGATTTATGTTTTTACATGTCTTTCTAATTTAAAATTTATGAATTAAGATAATTGTATTTAAAATTTATTTATTTTAGTAAAAAAAAATCTGACGATTAACCAAACACTTATTTAACTTATAGTAAGTATCCATCTACTTATCACTCATAAGTTAGTTATTTTAAGATTTCCTAAACGGGCACATTAAGTTTATCAATTTACGGTAATGAAGTTGGATTACATACAATCAAAAGATTTATAGCTATTATTATCGAAAATAATAGGATAATGAATACTGAACATATTTTTTGAATACAAGACCGACGTCATCTATATGCGCTTAATACACCAATTCTAGGTTTTTTTGTTCTTTCTGAGAAATTATATCGGATAGTTTGTTGCCAAATAATAGATTGTTGTGGAGCAGGTTCCTCCTTTAGATAAATATAGTGTAATCTCAACCTTCTCGTACAGAAGGTCAGTTCTAATGACTTGATCAGAATTCAGAACCACATTCCAGATTAACTAACTAGGTTAACTAGAGGAAGTTTCAGGTGTTGAACACTAATTATCTGTAGGTCTTAGATGCATGCTATTATGCTATAGCTATACTAATATGTCAACATGCATCACATAATCACATTCCTGAATATGCAACTTATTTGCATGTAAATATACATAATAAATATGTGCGATCAGAATCAGATGTGCAGTTATGAGATTTCACCTAATAAAAAGAAAGAAAAAGTCTGCTTTTGTTTTCAGCCCTTCATGAAAAATCCATCCTTTTCATGACTACTTCACACTTAAAAGTGAATAGTGATACGTGAGTTCTCATGGACCACCAATATGTACTTGAACTACACCAAACACTTCTCTATAAATACCTCCATCTCATTCCAATAGATCATAACAAGCTCTTCCCTGCAAGCTAACTCCTATAACAATTTCAAGTTTTTCGATTTTTATTGAATCTTAACTTTGCAGATAGATTCAGTTGTTTGTCAATGGCACCACATGGAGAGTCTCTTGTTAGCTCCTACTCACGTTCCAGCAACGCTTTGAATCCTCCGAGAGTTCTGTCATCATCATCAGAAACTACTGGCCTCAAACGAAGCGTTTCTGACGCTTCGTTTGAGCTCAGCAGGGCAGATATGAATGCAAACACAAATGCATTACCTCCACTGTCTGAAGTGGAGGATGCAAGATGTGAATGTTGTGACATGATTGAGGAGTGCACACTCGAGTACATAGAGAAAATACGCGAAAAGTTCATGGGGAAATGGATTTGCGGATTGTGTGCAGAGGCAGTCAAGGAAGAGATGGATAAAAACGGTGGAAAAAGAGAAGAGGCATTGAGTAGTCATATGAGTGCTTGTGTTAGGTTTAACAAATTTGGAAGAGCTTATCCGGTTTTATACCAAGCGGAGGCTATGCGAGAGATTTTGAAGAAGGCCAGAGCAGAAGGAAGAGGAGTCCGAGCCAAGTCTATGAATTACAGGAAAAATGAAGCTGTTAAAAAAGGAGGCATTGCGAGGAGCTCGAGCTGTATTCCAGCCATTACCAGAGAGATGAATAGCCTCAACGTAGCCAAATGATCGAGTAATGTTTTCGTGTTCTCTCCAGTACTGGTAACCTAAAATTTCGACAAGTTTCAGGTCATTAGTATTTAGGATTCTTGCATTGTTCTTAAGTTCACTCGTTTTTTCGAGATGTATGACCTCAAAACTCTGTACACGTTTGTGTTTTTTCTGTGTCTCGTGCTTCTATGTGAAGTGCGAACATAGTTGAGTTAGAGGATCTGTACTTGTATTGTATCCATCTATGGTTGAAAACCTTAATCAAGCAAACATTTGTACTTAAGTCACCCTTTGTTTTTTCTACTCAAGAAATATACCATTGTTGATAAACCCTGGAGATGTTTCTGAGTATTTATATGATCTGTTGTTATCAAGTGCAATCTACTGGTCATAAACATTTACAAGATGTTTTTTGTGCTTGAAGGTTTATTAAGAAACTCAAGAGTAGATCTACTTTGCTAACTGATTAATTACGCGTGCACATATCAGGAGTCGAATTCTTGATCTTCTGCAAAGAGGACAACATCTCAACCACTGCACCAATCATTTGTTGGTCATCAACGTCTTTTTTATCGCTAAATCCTAGTGGTACAACTAGAGTTCCATTCAAGAGTTTTTGGGACTTCACCTTGCAGAACAAACGGCTTAAATATAAGAGTAGTGCTACGTGTACACAATTTTGTACAAAATATTTGTACATAATGAAATTACATTTGATGTGGGGTGTTTTAATTTGTTTTGTTGATATAAATGCAGTGATCATTCCAATTAAAACACTCCATATAATATTATGTACAAAATTCTGTATATTATTCTGTACCCCAAACATTTTCCTAAATATAATTATTAATCACGACATAATAGAATAGAACAGGGGACATCATATTCCACAAAATATCTAAGATCAACGTCAGACCCAGTTTTCTCAAGTACTTATTGGTTACGAATAAGCATTTTCGGAGTCTATAAAATCAAAACTTGTAAATTCCGGTACATCCCGAACAAATTCTAAATAAACAAAACTCACAACCGCTGACCACTTTTTAATTTGGGCCCTTTTTTGTCAGGCTTATTTGGGCCTTTTGATACAAATCTTTTCTAAAAAAGTCTCCAAATGTTTTGGTAACTTTGTTATATGCACACAACTTGTTCTAGTAGACGGGCCTTAAGCCCTTTACTATTAAGACAATCTCAGTGCAGCCCAAGTCTTTCTTTATATTTTTCCGGATATATTGAATAATCTAGTGCCTAGGGTTTGTCATTTTAATTTTAAAATGTAAATTATTATTATATTTTTAGTAAGTTACATTTCTGTGGTCATTATTTATACCGAATTTCAAAATGGTAGCTATAATTTCAAATTTGTTAATCGGTGGCCGAACTTTCTATCTAGTTTCAAAAAATGAATATATTTTAATTTTTATAAATCTGTTGCTAGAGTTTATAAAGAGTGGAAAAAAAGTAAATATATCTGAATATTTTAATATATTGAAAAATAGAAGAAAGGAATATACGTGAAAAATAGCAATTTAAAATTTTAAAAACATTTATCGGTGAAAGATAATTAATTTTCAAATGTAAAAATGTTATCAAGTTTGAATTAAAATAAATTTTGAGAAAACCATAAAATTATGATTTAAATCGAACCATTCAAACTTAATGATAAACCAACTCAAAATTAACTAGTACACTAATTCGACCTCTAGCTGGAACAAATTATTTAGTCAATAACAAATATTTTTAATTATGTATAAACTATTGTCACTAAAATGCAACTGACTCTTACAATTTTTTCGTTTCATGTACTTTCTTATAAACACAAAATTTCGTGTACATTTATATAATTTCATTTTTTCCGATAGTATTCGAATTTAAGTACACGAATCGATTTCGTATCATGTAGGGTGTCAAGGTACACGACACGACCCGATACAAATTGACATGTCTACCACCAACTCGGTGATAATTTCAACCTTAAGAAACCAAGCTAAAGCAATAATTGAGTTGTGTAAAAATGGTGATTCTTATGTTAGGCTTTCTTTGTATTCTCCGAGTCAAGGCCAGAAATTAAGGAGAAGAGGCATGTGCAATGCATAAGTAATTCACGTGATTTTCCCTTACACGTGCAGCCACGTTAGCTGTGTACATGCAAAAATGACTCGCACGTGAGAGTAAAAAACGAATAGGCATCTTTCAAAATTAAAAATAAATAAATATGCGGTTTATAAATTAATAGTGTTGAATATTCCTAATTCATTTTCCAATTTTTTATCAAATAATGTGTTATACACGTTACGAGTTTTGATCTGGACACGTATATATATACATGTGATCCATAACGGTTTTTCTAGTGTGTGCCCAAAGGCACATGCTAAGAATTTGTATTTGATAAGTTGTGAAAATTTTATTGGTGTAAATTTTTGTGCATGCACGGGGTCCATCATTATTAATAAGCTGTCCAGCAATAAAATTTTAACAACTTATCAGACACGGATTCTTAGCATTTGCTCTTGGGCACACACTAGAAAATTCGTTTTTCTTTATACACTTAAACCTCTTTAAAGTGATAGGGTCGGGACCAAGAAAAAATATTACTTTAACGAGATTATTAAGTTACCAGGAGTAAAAATATAGTGTGTTTATTATGTTGGGACCGGAAAAAAAATATTATTTTAACGAGATTATTACTTTATCGATTATTAATCCATAGATGTTTAACCGTAAATTGGGAAACGAGTAGGTCCAAGCGGGCGAAGCAGGAACGGGGTTACGAGTTGCGACTAATTCAATAATTGAAGACCTATAATCTAAAAACTCCGTTTGAGTTGCACTAGAGGTGTAGTGCAGTGACCTGGACTTTGACCACAGCTGGATTGGCCTTTTTCCAACCAAACGAAATGACTCGCAAGTCGCAATTATTTCTGAATGTATTCCCATCACCTCATGTTATAACTTCTTTATTTATAAAATTTTTGATGGGTAACTTCAAAATTACGTAAAAAGTTACTCCCTCCGTCCCATTTTAGTTGTTACATTTCCTTTTATAGAAGTCAAATGACCAATTTTTGACCAACGATTAAACATTATTCTTATATTATTTCGAAAAACTAAAAATTATATATTAAAGTAGATTAAATCTACTTTCTAGTGATGTAATTTTTTATTTTGTTCAATTATAAATTATTAATAAACTTCGGTCAAACTTAAGTCAATTTGATCGGCACAAATTCAAATGTGACAACTAAAATTGGATGGAGTAAGTATATCCTGCATTTACAGTTTTGACTACTTTCACGATTTCGACTCTTTTATTACTTGGACTATTATCACGATTTCAACTAATATTACATAGTAAAATAGCAAAACAATAACGATTTTTTACGTTTTCGACTTTTATTACGACTTGAACTATTATCACAAATATAATTACGTTCATTATTAACTATCATCAAAATTGCCACAACCATCACATACTTCAAATGTACAATTCAAATCAAATATATATATATTTACATAAATTTTACATATGTCAAAAATTATATACTTCACAATTTAATTACCGACTATGATATATATATATATATGTTTTTTATTCATGGAGGACCATATTATATGAAATGTATATATACACACACTACAAGCCTAAAAAAATAGTTATAACGTGGAGTCATGAACTTGTTTTGAGTCATTTTCGAGAAAAAACTTGTTTTGAGTCGAATACAAATCAATTACTCCGTATATATTTTAACATATATATATATATATATATAAGTCAGGTTCTATGAAAACCACAATTTTATCGGAGATCTTGAAGAACACTTATGTTCTGCAATCAAAACACTATAAAATACATTATTTTGTAATGTATGTTCATCAAATATCGCCAATTCATTAAAATTGTTGAAGATCTTTTAAATTTAATAGGTAGAATGTGTATGTTCTGCAAACCAGACATATTTTGTAAAATAAAATATTTTGTAATGTTCTACATTCAGCACATATATGATATTCAAGATTTTCAATAAAATAATAATTTTTACAGAACATGATTAACAAAATAATAAGTCTTGCAGTGTTTTTATGCAAAATTTTACCTGCAGAACATAAGCGGTCTCCAAGTCTCCAACAAAAACATGGTCTCCATATAACTTAACTATATATATTTAATTTACGGAAATATTTTCTTCTGAATTGCGTGGTTAAAATAGATAATATACTAAATTAAGATTATTATTGAAATATTGAATTGAATAAAATAAATTTATAAAAATAACTGCAAACATTTCGAAACGGATGTGTTTTTATTTGTGGAGTAATTTAAAGAGTCTCACATGAGAGCTGACACTACTATCTTAACTTTGTCACGTGCTAGGTTGGACTTGAGGAATCATTTTACATCACCTCCTTGTATGATTTATGAATTCACAAAATTATTTGTTTTCCATATATATAGGTGTACAAAAATACAACTTAGTTCACATCATCTCAATCAAACTTTACAAAGAAAATAAATAAATATTTAATTTAAATTTATACTGTATTATTTGGATGACTCAGAGGAGCTCTGTTTTTGTGTACATATTTTAAGAATGCACATGTATACAGAATAATTTCTTCACCCAAGAAAGGAAGGAGATGAAATACTTCCTAAAGTAAAAATAAATACAGTTGAAATACTTCCTAAATTAAAATTAATACAGAGTGAATAATTATACATAGCCACTCGCAAAAAATGTTAAAATGTTGAGCAAGTAGCAAACATTGTTGATTGGCCGTAAACATATTTCATAAGAGCATCTCCAATGTTAAAAAATACTTAACTAAAAATATAAGTGTCATACCATAATTATGAATTATAAAAATTTTATAAAAAAATATTCACTCCAATGGTAAATTTGTGTTAGCTAAAAATATAGTCAACCTTAAATTTGATTAACCTCTACAAACCTGTAGTCAAATGTCACATCATAGGTTATCATATCAAAATAAAATATTTCATTTATAACAACTTCAAAAAATGATAACATACTATTTTTAAAATATAGTTAATCAAGCCAACTTCATTGAACAAAAATTTCGTATAGATTGAATAAATTTTAGATAATCAATATTTCGTACTATTTAGCCAATCATTTTAGCCAACAAGCATTGGAGATGCTCTAACAAACGAAAATCGTATTTATGACCAGATATAAGTCCTTACTATATAATAAATATGTTATTACATTTTTCTTAATTTTGAATTGAGTAAATATATTATAATATTATTAAAAATCTTGGTTACTAATTTTGTACATTTATTAAACTCGACTGTACTCGACTCGATTTTAAAAAAAAAATTAAGTTTAACTTAGTTTTGTTGGTTTGCAATTCTTGACATAAATAGGTTGTACGTAAATTTTACGAGTAACAAATATTTTCTAGTGTAACTCAAATTACCTTTATAATTTTTTTTGAAATAGAAAATAATTATTTAATAAAAAATTATACGGCATCTACACATATAATCGAAATTGAATAAAAGTATAATCATATCGTCGTTGAATCCTTCCATGTTGGATAGACAATCAAGCAATTTTTTGAAGAGACGTGTATATATTGTAATTATCTAATTGTTGTTTGAGCAATCGACCATAGATGCATGAAATTAATATGATGAAAATATCGCAGATCTGCAATCCTGGACATGATGAACAACATGAAAAATCAAACTCTCACAATTAAGAAGAGATCAAACAAAATCGAAATAAATTAAAAAATTATTGGAATAGAATAAAAACTTAATTAAGAAAAATGATAAAAAAGAGAGAGAAGGAATTTGGTTAAACAAATCGAATTCGAATTATGTTTGAGAAATGTAGAGTATCAAACAAGGTGGAGATTAAAAGTAATTAGGGGGCAACTAATCATTTGGGGGACAGTTGAAACATGATGACCGTTGATCTGATTTCATTGAGCTGTAAACATCGTGCTTTAACATGGGTTAAGTAAAATATTTGTAACCGATCAGCTCAGAAAGTACACATTAGTAGATTTTTAAGGCAAAAAAACAAGAAAAATAATTAAAGGAAAAAGAATAAATAGCAAATTAGCACAAATCCCGAGAACACTAATGACGGGGATACTGTAGGAATCCGGCTGGAAACTTGGTTTAGTAATGGAGGAGTCACGGCGACAAAACCTGTTACTTCCATTTTTTTATATCCCCCCAATTAGTTGACTATTTAATTGTTAGTTTTTATTTATTACTTTCATTTATGAAATAATTAGACGGTATTTATGCTGTAACATACGCTTTTCGTTATTACTCGTAATAAAAAATACAAATGAAAATACATTTATGCGATGGATCGTATCGCAGTAAAAAATAATTACATTTATGCAATGGATCGTATCGTAGTGAAGTTCAAATATAGACTAGTAGATCACATATTATTTAACTTATTACAAAATTATTCATGTTTATTATATAACGAAATATTAAATATTTACTGACAATAATATAATTAGATTTGAATCTTTTACGTATCTTTTAGGTATCATACAAAAACACATATATAGTATGATTAATTCACAATAACCGTTATTAACTTAAATTACAAATACCTAAAAATATATTGAAGTTAATAAAAAATTTTATCAAGTTATAAAGGATGACGTACCTTGCACGATTTTAAAATATATATGTATCTTGCACAGATTATAAATATAATTTTGCTAATAATGTAAGGGAAAGTAAAAAAGCAATAAAAAGAAGGTTAAAGCAAAGTGGGTTCACATAACAGTGTAAATTTCAAGTAGAAACAACTTTATACAAATAGCAAGTGAAATAAAAGGGTAGAGAATAATCGAGAAGCAGAGTCTCAGTAAAATTTCTTATACATAATTGTACTGTAATTCTGTAAGATAAATGAATATCCTTAAGATCGAAATATTTTATTCATTAATCGATATTATTCATTTATCGAGATCAAAAGTACATTATATTTATTATATTGGCACCAAAAAAATATTCATTCGACGATATTATTTTTTTATCGAATATTCATTTATCGAGATTCTACTCTAGAATAGACTAGTAGTTGTAAAAAAATATAAAAATTAAAAAATTAAGTTTGCGGGACCCACGGCTCTCCCCCACTCATCAAAACCCCACAGCTGCACAGCTACTTTCAATCAGCTCCCTCTGTCTGTCCGCGCCTTGTCTTCTTCAAACACAATTTATCTCCCTACCACTTTAACATCCTATCACTTTCTCTTTATTATTTCCATTTCATACCATTGCATCCTCACACACACAATGGAGGCCTCAGACATGTTTGTCGGCAACTATTTCGGTGCTGCAGACGCTCCGTTTTTATCCGAAAACTGTTACTTTAACCACAACCAGCAAGCAGATAACACCAATCAGTTTGCTATTGATGACTTGTTGCTTGATTTTCCGAAAGAAGATGATGCCATCAACGACGCTTTTTTCAACAGCATTGCAGCTGATTCGTCCCCTGTCACCGCGGTTGATAGCTGCAATTCTTCTGTCTCGGGTAACATTAGCTCTGGTAGCTTCACTGATGCTCAATTCTCTAGCTCTGAGCTCTGTGTTCCGGTAATTTTGACACTCGTAATCCTAAAAATCATATTATTTTATTAGACTATTGCAGTCGAATTGAAAATTTTCAAATTTCAAATTGAAAAATTATTTACTAAGATTAATTTTGAAATGACAACAGTACGATGACTTGGCTGAACTCGAATGGCTATCGAGTTTCGTGGAAGAATCATTCTCGAGCGACGATATGCAGAATCTCCAGTTTATCCCTACGTCCGTGACCACCAATTACAAGACCTCTCCAATTTTCAACACGGATGTATCAGTTCCGGGGAAAGCAAGGAGCAAGCGCTCCCGCGCTGCTCCTTGTGACTGGTCGTCGCGCCTCCTCCACCTCTCGCCAGCCAAGGCTAATCCAAGGAAGCGAGAAAATGCAGCTGAGGCATCAGGCAATGTGAGAAAATGCCTCCATTGTGCCTCTGAGAAGACACCGCAATGGCGAACGGGTCCCTTGGGACCCAAGACACTCTGCAATGCATGTGGAGTGCGGTTCAAGTCAGGCCGCTTAGTTCCTGAATACAGGCCAGCTGCCAGTCCTACATTTGTGTCGGCCAAGCACTCGAATTCGCATCGAAAAGTCGTCGAGCTTCGGAGACAGAAGGATGTTCGTGCAGCGCAGCAACAGCAGCATCAGCTGATTAATCAGAGATCAATGTTTGGTGCATCCAATGCTGCTGCTGATGAGTACTTAATTCATCATCCTCAGTTCAATCACATGGTCTAGTTAGTTCATTGCCTAAGATCTTAAACCAATCAGTATTATTTTAACAATCAATAATTTTGTATTATGTTTTAGATTCAATTTGAATTTTAAGCAGCACAAGAAGAGAAAAAGAAATTAAATTAGGGAAAAAAGGTGGAGGGAGAAACTGTCAATTACTGTCATTACTTAATTCTAAAGCTCTGTAACTGTCTTTATGATCTTTCTTATAAATTTCATTGCTTCTTCATTGTGTTCTATTTCCAGCTTTACATTCTAGATACACAAATTTATATTTTTTCAGCTCAAATGAATTTTCGCAAAATGGATAAACTCGTAACGAGCAAGTGAAGTATACCGTAGAACCTTATTCGCGTAACTTAAAAATGTTAAATTTTACGGCTGTTCAAATCAAACAAGTAAATTCGAAAACTTAGACGTGATAAATATACAATAGCCCTGTTTGTTATTATTATATACTTATTTTAAGATTTCTCAAGTCATTTATTAATTTCCCAAACGGACACAGTATGTAAAACCTTACTTATCAATTGTTATAAATAACTTATAAGTAACTTATAACTTATAAATTATCCACGTTCTACTTGACTGAGATACACATGCCGCAATGTTTCATTCCGACGGGTGAACGTTATCGCAATGAAATATTGCGGCTGGTGTATCTCATCCAACGATGACCGATGATAATTTTTCATATATCAAACGTTACTTATCAATTTTTATAAATAACTTATATGTGTTCGAGAAACTGTATAAACTTGTATTATCGATTGTTATAAGTAACTTATAAGTGTTCGAGAAACGGTATGGACTTGTATCAAAGAGCAGATAGTAGCAGGAGCCATCCTGCCCATGTGGTGAAGCACTTTGCAGTCAGTGCACTACTATTATTCAACCAACCGATGGACCACATAAAGCGGGTGGTGCCTTACTTTCTTAATTGTTACTCTACACTTTTTTCGTGTTTATTTTCATGTTTGTGTATTTCACGTTTGCAGATAAACCTGATTAACCAGATTGCATAACAATAAAACCGTTGAATAGTATCAAATCGTCTTAAGGCGCCTTCTTCTGTTAATTGAAGATGTATAAAGATAAGTTCCACCTTTCCCAGTACCTTTAAATTTGAGAAATGTTATTTGCAGAACACTTTTTTTATTTTCAGAGCAAAAGATAGTGAAAAGATCAAATTATCCTTGCATTGATTTGTTTCAAGAGTTATTTATGTGTATTAAGCGCGTCAGAGTTAATTATGTGTATTAAGGGCGCCAGAGTTATTTATGTGTATTAAGGGGGTCAATTATGTCATTTTACCCCTCACTTGTTTTGGAAATAAAAAAAATGGCTTTGGAAATAACGTTTCCCTAAAATTTTAGATTGATTTGTCACTCAACATAGTCTCAGATTCTCAGGAAATAGATGGACTGACAGGTTACTCTAAAAAAACAACATTTAATTCAAATTTGACTTTTTGACTTTCGAAACCGACAGCGGAACTAGGATCATAAAACATTCGGGCTAAAATGATTTATCGCTAATTTTTGGAGATTAGTCGGGTTTAAAGTAAAAAATTTACAAATTTTTAACTAAAAATCATGATTTTATAAAGAATTCTTAAAAAAATTTAGTTAGCCGGGTTTCGACCTAAGTATGTCCCTCCTTGTTCCGCTCTGTTCACGACCTAAGTCTGCCCCTCCTTGTTCCGCCCCGTTCCGAACGATGTTATTGTCCCAAAAACGAGAATTTCGTTCCGAGAAAGGGAAGGAAGGAGATCGAGTATGTAAAATGGTACGTGAAAGTACAATGAATGTACATAAACAAAGGTGGGGTTTGAATTATAAGAAAAGATAATGTGTGAGTAGAGGTAGACAAATATGCATGTGAAGGAGAAGGAGGTGCACATGCAATTAAGTGACGATCATGACTGTTTCTGGGTTTGGTTTTTAATATCCTGATAATTCTTATAAAATTATTGATTTTAATATGTAACAAAACTTCAAATCCCTAACTCCAATTGGCATGGCTTGATGTTTATTGTCTGGGGATCTTTCCATGTTATAGTTTGGTATTGTTTTCTACCTTTTTTTACCCAATTCGCAATTATTCTTGTCTCGCTACTAGTCCCTCAACCCCATCCCTTTGCCGACAATGACTACATTCTTTATCCTGAAGTTTATCTCCAACATGTTCTTGATTTTAGTTTCCCCTCTCCCTCCACCTTTGTGCATCGTAAACCGAGTTCTGATATAATGTTAAGTTCTGTGACAATTCAGAGAGTAAGAGTTCTAATATCATGTTAAGTTAGTGACAGCTTTGAAGGCTGATATTGTAACAATTATAACTGTGGATATGTTTATGTCAGTTTAGTTTGATTTATGTATAAACTTTTAGACATATATATTGAATAACATCAAATCAGTCTTTTTTCGATAACCTAAAATTTTAAAATGACTGGTTCATTAATATGATATTAGAAATCGGGTTCGAGAATATTGAATAATATAATATCGTGTTGAAGCCTTTATTTTAGACATATTTGTTGAATAACATAGAATCGGTTTTTTTTCGATAACCTAAAACTTTAGAATGACTGATTAATTAATATGATATCATAGATCGGGTTCGAGATTCGAGAATATTGAATAATATAAGATATTATCGAAACCTTTATTCAATACCTTAAAATCATAAAGTGACCGTTTATCTAAAAAAGGCCATAAAGTGACCGATTACTTCACAGGATTAATTTTTTTTTTGTTTTCGGTAATTTCATCTAATTGATGTTTATGTAAAACTGAAACGGAAAAAACCGAAAAATTAGGTCTACAAACATAGTAAAATGAATGAAGTCCGAGGAGGGAAGTACCGAAAGGTACAAGAGCACTAGTAAAACAAGAGCAACATGGGAGTATCCAGAATCAAGAATGCAAGTTGGAGAGGGCATGTTGGATCAAAGTGAGGGCAGGTTTAAATGCACAAAGATGGCAATCAGTTAATTGCTTAACTAACTAATCAAGATGTTTGGTGAAAGTTTCTTTCATGTCATTTGGCCCAACCATGTATGATCATCAAACATTTGTGCGATTAAGCTTTCAACCCCCTATCTTCCTATTGAAGCAAAAATGTGTCTAATCATCATGCATTCACATGGCTTGGTTGTGTTGTGGCCAGGGACGGAGCCAGAAACCGGTGGTTGGGGTGGCGAAATTTTTATCGGACTAACTAATATTTATTTTTAATTTATTATATATTAAATAAATTGATAAATATTACTTTTAACAACTTTTCGTGTATTTAAATTCATATGTAAACACCATTAATTTTACTACTAAATTCATAAAATTTATATATTTTTGAGGGGGCGAAAATCAAAAATAATTTTATTTTACTACTAAAAATATAAATATGTAATTTTTTTTCATAAATTTTAATACTAATTTTACGATTATATCGGAGCTTGGGGTGGCGGTCGCACCGCCGGCCACCCCCGGCCTCCGTCCCTGGTTGTGACCATAAACAAAAACGAGTTTTTTTGACAAATATGATTTATTATCTTACAAATAAGTATTGACGATATTGAAAAAACTAATAAAAATTTACAGCAGTGGTAACTAGTAAGATTCAATTTTTAAACATGACACATGCAGGTATATTCTTGCTTTCTCTTTTTTCCCAGTCCAACAAAGAAAAGCAAGTAAAAAAGCAAAATCAAATTGATAACACTTTTAGAAAAGACTCCATTGTTTCAACAGTTCTGTGTTGTCATTGCTTGTGACTTGCTGCTATATTGTTTGTGCTCATTTTGAATAAAAGTTGATCAATAAAAATCTAAGTGACCAACTGACCATATGCAACACTTGAATAATAAAATGAACAAGCCGTGAAATATTGAAATATGTTGGACGGGCCTAAAGTGTAAATGGGCCTACAATTACATATAATTGAGCTTCAAGTCCACAAGAAATCAAGGAGAAGATGATGATAAAGTCAATTGGGCCAGCTAGGTATCAGCCCAAGTGTTTGGGGATTATTTCTCACTTGTAACTTCAAATAATAACAAATAAATGTAGTTTAAATTTCATTTTAATTTTTACAATACATAAATATTTCAGTCTAATTATTTTTTTTAAAAAAATAACTTAGGGATTAATCATTCTTCTAATATGCAAACAACTTTGAAATTAAATTAAAGGTGGACAATTTTGTAATATGTATTCGCAATTTTGATATTTTGCAATTACTTGATTATTTATTTACAGTTTACCATTACATAATTATAATTATTTACAGTTTTCTAAATATATATTTAAAAATACTAGTATAAAACCCGTGCTATGTATAATTATTTTATCATTTGTAAATTATAATTTTCATATGTCACAGATGAGATTCGAACTTCATGTGTTAATGGTGAGATTCGAACTTTATATTTATTGTATAATAATTTTTAAGATTATATCGGACGATTATTATCAATTTGATATGACGGTTTTGAACTGGGTGACCATAGACCCGCCAATAAATTTTCAATATAATAGTAAAATAGATTGGTCGATAGACTTTTTTTAATAAATTATTATCATTGTGAACATTGATAGTTGTAACTAAACCTAACAATTTTGTTACACGACACATGGACACTATACGAAATGACATGAATAATTAGTGTCTGAATTCGAAAATTTGGTACCCGAACACGAAAATGCACGAATATAATTAGTGTCGGGTTCGACTTACCGAATTAGGTACACGACACGGAACAAAATTATACAGAATAAATAAATAAATAAATAATCTTTTAAAAAAATTATTATATATTTTATTCTAGTACTAAACAACAAATATAAATATTTTATTTATATAATTTATGTATTGGGAATTTAGTTTTTTACCATACTGGACGATTTATTTATCCAGTATATCTTCTACCAATTAATTTTTTCGTATATAATTAATGTAGTTCCGTATATCAAATGTGTAAACACAAATCTATTAATTTCGGGTTAATGCACGAATACAAATTCGGGTGTGCTTCAAATTTAAAATTTTGATACGAAAATACGAAAGTGCCGGGTCCCGTCGTAACTTGTACTCGGACGAATACCCTATTAAAAATTGAACTTTACCTCGGTATAAAACGGTACTCTTCACTCCTCAGCGGCGAATAGAAAAAGGGGAAATTTAAAAGCAAAAAAAACGAAGAGCTATTTCTAGGGTTTCCGTTGAGGAGGAGCCATCTCTACATTCAGGTATTCTCCTAATTTACTTCAATCCATTTCAATTTCTATTTCTCATTATTTTATTATCTAATTATATTTCACTAATTCGATCAATTTAATTGTTCGTTTATGTTTTTTGTTTACATTTTAGACAATTTTAACCATAACATATTAGCCTCAACAGTGAAATAGTGAAACGAATTTGATTAGTTCCTAGTTTGTGTGTGTATATAACGGAGCATAGTTCCGCTGGATTCGATACTTTGTTTCGGTTTATTGTTTACGTTTACGCAATTTTAAACAGGGATTATAGCTTATCGGTAAAATGAACTACTCCGCTTTCTGCTTTGCTGAGTATCGTTCCGCTGAATTTGATATTTATAGTGTAGGTTTAGACAGTTTTAAACGGAGAATATAGATCAACGTAACGATAAAAAACAGAATATGTATTTAAACAATTTGCAATGATAGTCAGTATTGTTCCGGTAAATTTGATACTTTGTTTCTGTTTATAGTATACGGTTAGACAATTTTAAACAGGAAATATAGATTAACGGTAAAATGAACTACTCCGCCTTTTGCTCTGCTGAGTATCGTTCCGCTGAATTTGATATTTATAGTATAGGTTTAGACAATTTTAAGTAGAGAAAATAGCTTAACTGTAGAATGAAGTACTCCGGCTTCTGCTTTGCTAAGTGAGTATTAATATTGTTCCGCTGAATTTGATACTTTGTTTCAGTTTATAGTATATGTTTAGACAATTTTGAACAAAGAATATAGCTCAACGGTAAAATGAACTAATCCGCCTTCTGCTTTGCTGAGTATCGCTCCGCTGAATTTGATAATTAAAGTATAGGTTTAGACGATTTTAAACAGAAAAAAAAGCTTAATGGTAGAACGAACTACTCCGCCTTCTGCTTTGCTAACTGAGTATTGTTCCGCTGATTTTGATACTTCGTTTCTCTGTATAGTATATAGTTTAAGGTTTAGACAATTTAAACTAGAGAGTATAGCCCAACGGTAGAAGGAACTACCCGCCTTCTGATTTGCTGAACTAAGTATCGTTCTGCTAAAATTTCATGCTTTGTTTTTGTTTATAGTATATTCTTAGACAATTTTAAACCAAGAATATGAGTGCTGCTGTAAATTTAAAACGTTTATGTGTATCTTTTGTTTTTACATGAATTCAAGTGGATGCGTAATTTGTGTATTTAAGTACGTAATTATGTTAATTAGATAGTATTTTTCAGCTGGATTCAATAGTTTGTTTCTGTTACTTGTATACGTTAAGGTAATTTTAAACAGAGAATATGAGATCAACGGTAAAATGAACGATTCTGCCTTCTGCTTTTTCCCTGCGGTATATATACTATATAGACACACCCATAATTGTGTATCTTTTTCTGTTCTATGAAATTAATTGGATGTGTACCTAATTTGTGTGTTTAACTATGTAATTAAGTTAATTGGTTCCGATGAATTCGATACTTTGTTTCGGTTACTTGTATAGGTTTAGAAAATTTTAAACAGAGGATGTGAGCTCAACGGTAGAATGAACTACTCCACCTTCTGCTTTGCTTTTGCCCTGCCGAACATAGACACAAACACATAATGTGTATCCTTTGTTTTATTGACCTGGAATTGATTGGATATGCACCTAATTTGTGTATTTATGTATTAATTAGGTTAATTGGATAGTAGTATTGTTCTGCTGAATTCGGTACTTTGTTTCAGTTACTTTCATAGATTCAGAAAATTTTAAACAGAGAATGTGCGCTCAATGGTAAAATGAACTGTTCTGCCTTCAGCTTTGCTTTCTCTCTGCTGTATTTGTAGACACACGCGTATATGCATATATTTTGTTTTTACATGAAATTAATTGGATATTTAAACCTAATTTCTGTGTTAATACACGGGATTGGGTTAATTATATGTTGCCATTTTGATGAATTTGATACTTTGTTTCCGTTTTTAGTATACTTTAATACATTTTTAAACAGAGAATTTGAGCTTAACAGTATAGTGAACTACTTATCTTGACTGCTTCGCTTGGCTGTATACATATTTGCGCACGCATATATATAGCATATATATATATATTGTGTTACATAGAATCAATTACACACACACATATGTAATTTGTGTGTTCAATCATGGGATTAGGATAATCAAATTTTACCATTTTGCTGAATTTACTTGTTTGCTTCTATTTCTTGTTTACGTTTAGATATTATAGACATGGACAATATGGGGTCAGCAGTAAAAAGAACTCCCAAATCTGGTAGACAATCTTTGTTTTACCAAGATTTGGCTTCTCCAATCACGGGGAGTCGAAGAAGTGGAAGCAAATTCTCAACACCAGGCCAAGCTGCTGCTGTATCTGCCCTGTGGAAAGAGAATTTTGCTAATTCAGATCTTCCACCACCCCCTAAGTTCACTCTCGAGGACCGCTCTGATTTTTCACCCGACTCTGGGATCCAGGACTATCCGATTTCACCTGAAGCGAAGTCTGATCCTCGAAGTCCGTTTCAAAGTTCGGGGAAGGACTTGTCGACTCCAAAAAGCAAGTCTGAGGCTAGTACTTCATACGCGTTGATGGGTGGTCAGTCACAGAATAGGCAGAGTCCGGTGGGGAGTTTAAGTTGGTGGTCTCCTGCTAAAGGTAGTGGTAGTGCCGATCAGGAGGACAAGGGTAAGAGTTCTAGCTCACCTGTAGATGGTGTTGTTCAACCTGGGGCTTTAATTACACTTCCTCCACCTAGGGAGGTTGCGAGACCAGAGATGCAGAGGAACTCGGTGCTTGTTGGACCTCTTGACGAGGAAGAATGGGTCACTGTATACGGGTACATCTATTTGTTTTTTATCATAAGGATTGTGCATTTTTGTGATGTGGTGAGGTGTTTTAGTTACTTTGTCATGTTTTTGTGCAATAGACTAATAAATAACTAGTCTTAGAGTTTATTAGGAAATGAGTCCAATTAATATCTACTGTGTGATGATGTGCCTATGTGTTTTTGTAGTCTTTACTGGTTAAAAATAATGATTATTTTTTACAAAAAAGTGTCAGCTATATCTTTTGGACTGAGATGATGATTTTCATATGATATCATAGCCCACATTGTGGATAGACACTTAGACAGGATAATACTGCATGAGTATGAAGTCTTCTAATGCTATGTAATCATAAATTTTATTCCCATTTTGATTATGGGTGAGAAGTCGTTTACCTCTGTGTGTCAAAAGTCAAAACCCAAAAGTATGAACTTTGAAACGGCCCTAAGCAGTTTGTTCCTTTTGAGCTTGAAATCTGTCTGTCTGTTATTTTCTAGGGTGCGTTACTATATCACCCTGCAGTATATATTAGTTCCCTTTTTAGTGTGATTCAAACATCTAATCAACTTTATATTTCTGTATTAGATTTTTACCCGTGGACACAAATTTAGTGTTGAGAGAATTTGAAAAGTGTGGCATTATTCTGAAGCATGTTCCAGGTCCCAGGGATGCCAACTGGATGAACATTTTGTACCAGGTATTTATATTTGGAGATTTAGTTATTTACACATACATTTTATGTTGGATGATGTATCGTCTTTTCTTTGTAATATCATGTATCAGTCTATCTGAACTGTATTCCCTTAAAATGATTCAATGAATCTTGCTATGATTTTTTCATGCCAACAATTACTAGATAATTCATTTCTTTTTCACAAGTTGCAACAGATGTAATCGATAGTGGTCTTAATACTCTGTACATGTTTTCTGATTTCGTCTTGACTAGTCAGAAATTATACCTAAACAAGGAAAGGGAAATAAAGGATCACAAGGCCAAATTACTTTTATTTTAAATAATAGTTTCTTTCTGAGCAGTTTGGTCATTAGGATATTGATATTGCTGAGTCAAAGGGTGACCTGTAAGTTATCGTTTGAGAGTCTAAATTTACTTACTTGTTTCTTGGTTGGATGATGCTTGGACTGCAGAAATCCTCTTTGGGCTTTTGTCTCTTATTCACAATTTTATGAAAGTTAACGTATATGCTAGTTTAATAGTCTAATGGATTACGTCTCAGAATAATATATGAAATGATATATATATATTTATATATTTATATATTTATATTGCAATTGCAATAATTTGAAACATTAATTGCTTGACTGACACAAATATAATTATCTAAACATACTGATGTGGTTTATTTTCAACAAAGTGGGATAGCATGCTTAGATTTATTTCACGAGACGTCTTACAGAACCAAATAAGCCTGTTCACTTACTGAATTATTTGTTGGTTTTAGCAAGCTGATGATCTAGACTTTCGAGTACACAATGCAGTAGTTTAGTCCTTGTGTTTGTTAAAAAGCTTGCACTTTATCTCCTAGTTCTATCTCTTTATATGTCTGTCGTGTAGAATCGAGCTGATGCTCGGAAAGCTCTGGCTAAGAATGGGATGCAAATAAATGGAGTTCTCATCATCGGAGTGAAGCCAGTTGATCCAATGCAACGTCAGACTCTGAATGAAAAGCTCAACAAGCAAGGGTTCATGCCCTTACCCCCACCCGCTGCTAGAAATCCAAATCTCAATCTGTTGAGATCTTCTCAAAATCAGTCTGCTAATAATGGCATAAATGGTGCCCGACAGTCATCTGGAACAATCGCAACTCCTGCAAAATCTCTTGCTTCCAAAGTCATAGATGTAATGTTTGGTTTCTAGATGTGCTTACATTATTACCCTCTCTTCACCATTTTGGACGATGGGAATCGGGATGATCCTACATCACTTGGTATTAATTTTCAGGGATCATGAATGTATCACTGTATTTCTTCTCCATAACAGGCAAAAGGTTTTGCTTATTTCAGATATAGAGAAATCGAGTTAATGTAGACATGTATTTTTGAGTTGCGAGTACACAAAGGAGATGAAAATGTTTGAAAACTAGACTATTTTGTGCTCTTCATATTTTTTTTATATTATGCTTTTTGATGTTATAGAAAATTCCTTAAATGAATAATTCCGACAAATCAATACTTTTTCGGTTATAATATAAAAAAATCAATGTATTTTTTATTTCTATAAATAATTAATTTTGAATATTGAATAAAAAATTTCGATGGCTAAGGTATTAATTTATTGCTTATCTTGAGAATTTTTTAAGAATAGATATTATTTGTAAGTTATCAAATTTGTAAAAAAAAAAGGATGGGCCAGGTAAAATTATTTCCACAATTTTTACTAGTTCGATAAACGAACCGAATTATTTCAAATAAATTTATTTGAATTTCCGGATTCGGTCATGCTATGCTGGTAGTAATATAGGCGCAGACCTTTTGGCTATATGTCCATATATTTTACTCCGTCCCGTTCAATTCTTTACAGTTTTTTTTACATGTTTAACACGTATTTTAAGGCAATTATAAAGTATACTTCTGTAATTTATTTTTAAAATTTTCTTTTTTTTTATAAAAATTTGAACAATATATTTTTATTTAGAAGAAAAAAATTTAAAAAATAATTATATAACTACATTTAATAATAATAAGAGATTAAAATGTGTGCCGGGTTCTTGACTGGACGGAGGGAGTAGCATATTTATAAGCACTAGGCATAAACAATGCGCTCTCGTATTCCAAACCAAGTCACAAGCTCACCACACTCTCTCACTCTCACACCTTACAAACAAGCAAAAAAACTGAAACAATCACGTAACACGAGATGAACGGTCGGAGAACTCCACCGGAAGCTCCGGCAGAAACCAAAGTTACGGTTGAAACAATGTGCATCTCCTCACCAGGCCCTCAACTTGCCGGAGTTAGCAGAAAAAATAAGCTCTTGCATGTCATTTTAAGGATGCTCTGTGTTTTAACCTCAGTAACTGCACTTTCACTAATGGTCACTGCTAAACAGTCCGGGGAAATATCTTTATACGGTTTTGATCTTCCTCTTTACTCTAAGTGGTCTTTCTCTGATTCCTTCGTGTAAGTTCTCACTTCTTCTGTGTACCCTTTTCGTGTCGTGTACTTGATTGAATGTGTCCTTTATGGATCATTTTCGGGTTTATCGAGTCGTGTTCGAGTTGTTTTTTAGACTTTGTACATGATACATCTGTAGACAAAGATCTTTCATCACTAATGCCTATGAACTTGCGAAAGATGGTTACAATAATTTCTTGCATGCGGGCCCTGAAGTTTACGGGGGCCCTAGACAAATTTGTTTTTGGGGCCTTAATTATAATTATTCAATTAAAGATTCGGAAATTTTGTTTTGGGGTCTTTATGTGTCAGGGACCCTAGATGCATGTCTTGCTGGTCTGATCTCGCCTATAGTCAGGATCACCCCGATTTTTTGATGAGTCTGTTGTTCATATTTGCTAGTCAATACTTGCATTTGTTTTGCTTCTTTCTTTAGTTAATACTTTATTTTGATTAGAATGGCCCGTGATGTAGTGGGGTTCAGAGCTCTTTGTTTTTTTCTTCAATTTTCTGAAGTGTTTTTTTTTGTATTTTTCTGAGACAAGAAAACTAATAATGTTATTCACTGCTCAAGTGACAAGGACATGATTTAGAAGAACTCACTGTTATTTTTTTTTTAATATCTATGTTGACAGAAAAGCCCTTTAGAGTATCATATTTTTCGAGTTTCAGACCCAAAATTACAATTTGCTGTATTTTACTGAATAATCCTTTATCGCGTTAATGTCACAAAATTTTGTATTTTTTTATAAAAGTTTTTAATTATGTGTACTCCGCGATGAGCTGCAGATACGTAGTTGGAGTTTGCGGAGCAGTTGCAGTTCACTCCTTGCTTCAATTGCTAATCAGTGGGTTGAGGGTAATGCAGAGATCTCCTGTCATTCTTTCACGCAGTCATGCTTGGCTCGTTTTTGCTGGTGATCAGGTAGAACATGCTTTTTTCTTGTTGCATCATTCTGTTGAGAGGCTTAATTCTGAATATCACAGTATACATCAAATGTGTGATTCTCATAAGTCATTCCATTGTTGTTTTCTGATGACATTACTAGATACCTCATGCTACTTTGCTAATCCAGTGAGCAAAATCTTTTAGCTTAGTGCTATTGCTAATCCAGTGAGCAGAATCTTGTAGTTTAGCGCTATTGCTAATCCAGTGAGCAGAATCTTGTAGCTTAGTGCTATTGCTAATCCAGTGAGCAGAATCTTTTAGCTTAGTGCTATTGCTAATCCAGTGAGCAGAATCTTGTAGCTTAGCGCTATATTTGCTTTCCCTGTCGTATGATCTGATATGATCTGATAAGCATTTTGTTGAGTTGCTAAATGGAATGCACGAGAAAGTGCTAATACAATCTCGATAGCACAGGCTCAACTTTAAACAGACTTATCAAAGTTTTTTGTTGCACAAAATGCATATAAAACCTGAATGCTTATTATCTCTTGCAGATATTTACATATGCACTTATAAGTGCTGGATCAGCAGCATCAGGCGTTACCAATCTGAACCGCACAGGGGTTCATCATTCAGCTCTGCCAAATTTTTGTAAGCCTTTACGACACTTCTGTGATCGTGTAGCTGTCTCCATAGCACTCACTTTCTTCAGCTGCTTCCTGCTTGCCATTTCAACCGTTCTTGATGTAATTTGCATATCTAAGCTCTAAATATCCCGCGTTTTCTCTAGTATCTACAAATGTATATGTTGAAGTCTATCCATGTCTGGGAACATGATTGCTGCTATCTTGTTATCGGAATTAGCACATCCTGAACACATCATATAGTTTCAAAAAATGAAATTGTGGTATATAGGTAGACATCTTAAGATTGCATGCATTCACCATCCTACTACTACTATCACTGAATATCTTATCTAAACATAATTTTGTATCAGTTCATCAACACTGTATCATAATAAGCTTTAGAAGTAAACCATAGAAATCGAAAGGGAATTACCGAGTCCAACAGTATGTTGGAAGCTTTGAAATCTCTGTATAAGACTGACTGGCTGTTCTTCTCCGTGGAGAAAAGCAAGGCCTTTTGCAGTGCTAACTGCAATCTTCAGTCTCGTCAACCAGGGCAATGAAACAGGGTATCCTGCAGAGATTATTAACAACACAAATTTTAACTCAACGAACTTCACAAGTAGCAGGTCATGAATACACTCGACACAAGATCAGAAGATCTATAAAGCTCGCCCTCGTCTCTAAAGCTCCGTACCTCTGCACGAGATCACGAAGACATTGTGAATAACTGTTGCTATAAATGCTACAAGGCCAACAATGGTGATTGACATAGTACTGTAGAAAACTGAGACCTCGTCAAATAACAGTTTAACCCAAGTAAATAAACTTTAGGGACAGAGTATAATGTCATAGATGCCCACATTCAACAAAGGTTCCATAATCTGTTTTGTCTAATTCAATTCAAGCATAGTCTCAGTAAACAAGAAAGTATACATAAACTTGATGTTATGAACCTGATTATTTCTACCAAATTCTTCCTAAACGGTAAGCTGGGCTGGTAATTACTAATACTATCGCTACAAATTAATATTTAATGGGTTAAATCTCAAAGTAGTCATTAAACTGAAAATCACATATCAAAAAATCTATTCAAGTTATCGGCATCTCATTTGCACCACTCTACCACTCTAGTTAAGAGTAATGACTAGTTGAAAGTAATGATAGCCCCGTTAGTCAACCTCTTTGACTTAACAGAAAAATGATCTCCTATAGCAGGTGGGGGGAGGGGAAGAGTGCTGGACAGGAAGATTACAACAAGCTGTTTAACAACAGTTTTCAAACTTTTAAAATCAAAGTTTATTTATTTAAAATTATAAGTCTTACATTTTAGTTTTATAAAAAAATTATATTATATGTTTAAATTTATAAAAATTAACTAAAATTTATAATTAGTCGCCAAATTTTATAACGAAAATAAAAATTCAGTATTTCAATTGGTAATTCTAGAACCATGCACAAAATGCACTTTACTCTAAAATAGCAAACAAACTAAAAAAAGTACTATTTTTGATAATTTTCATTATGTTTTGCCTATCTTATAGCAACAAAATTAGTAAAAACTAAATTTTCATTTCTTTCAAACAAAAAAACCAAATTATTACCAATGGATCACAACATGGGCTTTTATAAAAACATGGGCCTTGTAATTAGTTCCCAAAATTTGACCAAACAACAAAGTGAGCCATTCTAGAAGCTTCTCACCGGGTCGGAGCTTCCAAAGCCCCTCTTTCTTATCTACTTAAACCCTAATTCTCAACTTCACATACTCCTCTTGCCTATCACTCCATTAACCAATTCAACTCTCAGGTACTTTAATTTCCCCACATTTCAATTTAATTATTAAATTTAATTATTATTAACTTCTTTAATTTGATTATTACTTGTTGAATTTTTATTTTTTGAATTTACAGTAGCTAACAACTCATCTCATCATTCTTATCCATTTTAATCGTTAATAAATTAGTACAGGTTATGTTACATAATTACTAGATTAGTTGGTACGGTAGAATCTCGATAAATGAATAAAATTCTCCGGTCCTAATGGTATTCGTTTTTCGATAAATGAATGGAATTCTCCGATAGATGTAATTGTATATGTTACTGTTTATGTAATTATGGAAGTGCGTGTGTATTATAGTTTGCTGCATTGGTGTTATAATTTGGGACTTGTTAGAGGCTTAGAGCAGTTACGGGATTTTAGTAGGCGTTTTATTGTTATATTTTAGACTGTAAATTCTGTATTTTGGTTAGAGGAGTGAAAGTTACTGTTTGTTTTTTAATTGGTGATAGTTTGAATGGATGATTTCTTGATAAAGGCTGATATGTTTTGTGCATTTTGTGGTTATGTTGTTCGGTTCTTGATAATTACAAGATTTTAGTAGGCATTTATTAAAAAAAATCTGTAAATTTGTTGAAAAGGGTTGATATTGATTGTGGATTTATGTCGTAATGTAGTTAGGTCTCGGTAAAATGGCATCATCGGTGCTATCTGTTGCTTCGTTGTCATTGCCTTGCACTCGTATGATGGATACCAAGAATACAACTTCGTTCAAGAGTTTATCGTCATTTGCTTCGGTATCTTCGAGTTCTCTTCAAGTGAGAAGGAATGTGGTTGTCCATAAGAAATGTTCTCTTGAAGTCAGGGCAATGGCGAAGGAGCTTCATTTCAACAAAGACGGTTCTGCTATCAAGAAGTTGCAGGTTTAATAGCAGAATAAAAAGTTGTTCTTTTGTTTAATAGTTTAATCTGGATATAAAACTTAAAACTAATATTTGTGTCTCTTTTTCAGACGGGTGTTAACAAGCTTGCTGATCTAGTCGGGGTTACTCTAGGTCCAAAAGGACGAAATGTTGTTTTAGAGAGCAAGTATGGCTCACCAAAAATCGTGAATGATGGTGTAACTGTGGCTAGAGAGGTATTAGTACCTTCCATTTGTAATTGTTTGAAATTTCGAGGTCTTGCACAACTATTGTCATCTGATAAGTAGAATGCTTTTGATATGATATAATATGAAACTTATCTTCCTTGTCAACTTAATATTCTCAATTTACAAAGCAACAAAATGAAATTCTTATGCAGGTTGAATTGGAAGATCCTGTTGAGAATATTGGTGCAAAGTTAGTTAGACAGGCGGCATCCAAGACCAATGATATGGCTGGCGACGGAACAACAACATCTGTAGTTCTCGCCCAAGGCTTTATCAATGAAGGAGTCAAGGTCTGATATGAGTTTGTAATACCTTGTTAGACTTTTTTCAAGTACTAAGCTACTGTATATGCATGCTTATAGTCCCAATTATAACTTTTATAATTACGACACCATTTGTAAAATTACTGTTAGTAAAAGTTCTTTTGCATCAACTATCTAAGCCATTATCTATAATAAACATGTGTTAATTTAGCTAGGATAAAGTCTTATGACAAAGGATTTTTGGGATCAAAAAGGGCTGTTTGTTAATTGTTATGGTTGGTAAATTGGTGTAGAGATACATATGTTGCTTATGCATGTTAGCATAATTAGTGGAGTTGTATGTTCAACTTCTTGAAACCTTGTTCTGTATAGGTGGTTGCAGCTGGTGCAAACCCAATCCAGATTACCAGAGGTATTGAGAAGACCATCAAATCCCTGGTCGCCGAGCTTAAATTGATGTCAAAAGAGGTATGCTTTGTTGCTTTCTATATCTTTATACTGATCTATATTTCATGAAAATATACACCTGGTTGTGGGTTCAGTAATACTTGTATACAATTTTAAAATTGGCCGACTCTGGTGTTAAAACCGTGACTAAAAATTTCTCTCTTATTATAAAAATTGCTAAGTTGATTCGTGTATGCATATGCATTTCAGGTTGAGGACAGTGAATTAGCCGATGTAGCTGCAGTTAGTGCTGGAAACAATCCTGAAGTAGGTAAAATGATAGCTGAAGCAATGAGTAAAGTTGGAAGAAAAGGTGTGGTGACTCTTGAGGAGGGAAAAAGCGCTGAAAACAATTTGTATGTTGTGGAAGGCATGCAATTCGACCGTGGCTACATTTCTCCCTATTTTGTGACAGACAGTGAGAAAATGACTGTTGAATATGAAAATTGCAAGGTATTTGCATTTATCATATGATTTCTTCAAAGTTTACCAATCCCCTAGACATTTCTTCACTCTTTGCTCGAAGCGTAAATATTTGTCATATATCTTGTGCAGTTGCTTTTGGTTGACAAGAAGATAACAAATGCAAGAGATATAATAAATCTTTTGGAAGATGCTATCAAGGGAGGATATCCAATACTTATAATTGCAGAAGATATTGAGCAGGAAGCTCTTGCTACTCTTGTGGTTAATAGGCTCAGAGGGGCACTTAAAATTGCTGCACTAAAGGCTCCTGGGTTTGGGGAACGCAAGAGCCAATATCTTGATGACATTGCCATCCTCACCGGCGGTAGGTCTTCAGTGTTGTGATATAAATTTTATTTAATTATTTATTTTTTGTTTTTTTAAAGTAAAATACAAGTGTCTAATTTTCTATGGCTTACCTTTAACTGCTATCCTTAGGAACTGTCATTAGGGAAGAAGTAGGCTTGTCCCTGGACACGGCAAGTAAGGAAGTCCTCGGGCATGCTGCTAAAGTGGTACTTACCAAGGATACGACAACAATTGTCGGTGATGGGAGTACCCAAGAATCAGTGAACAGACGAGTTGCGCAAATAAGGAATCTCGCTGAGGTGCATATTCTTTTCATCCCTAATTCAGTTACCATCCTTCACATTGATTATTTTTTAACTGAATGATGTTGGACAATTAACTAGGCAGCAGAGCAGGACTATGAAAAGGAAAAGCTAAGTGAACGAATTGCAAAACTTTCAGGGGGTGTTGCTGTCATTCAGGTGATCTTTGCAGCTGTATGTTGATATTTGATTGTCGAGGCATTTTTGACCTTACATGTCTCTGAATCAATAATTTGTGCTCGAGTACACAGGTTGGGGCACAAACAGAAACAGAACTTAAAGAAAAGAAATTGAGAGTAGAGGATGCCTTAAATGCAACAAAGGTATATTTGAAGGAGCTGCTTGAAGTATTTGACACTAATTATATCTGTGAATTTCACTGTGCTTAAACGATCTAATACTTTGCTTCTCACAGGCAGCTGTTGAAGAAGGAATTGTAGTTGGTGGTGGCTGCACCTTACTGCGCCTTGCAGCGAAAGTCGACGCCATCAAAGATACTCTTGATAATGCTGAGCAGAAGGTAGCGGTTTTGTTTTTGTTTGTGGATTTTATCTACCTTGACATAATAAATTGTTGGAAAGTTTTGTAGGTTGTGTTAGCATTTACAATGTAAAATATAAATGACTGGCAGGTAGGAGCTGATATTGTTAAGAGGGCATTGAGATACCCAATGAAGTTAATCGCCAAGAATGCAGGGGTCAACGGAAGTGTTGTAATTGAAAAGGTAACTTCTAATTTTTACATGTCTGTATACTATGATGTGCCTAGTGTATTGGGTATTTTGGTATAATAAATGATTTCCACTATTTGATTCAGGTGCTCACTAATGATGATCAAAAGTATGGTTACAATGCCGCAACAGGAAAGTATGAGGACTTGATGGCTGCTGGTATCATTGATCCTACAAAGGCAAGTTTTTCTTGTTTAACTTCCTTGTGATGTCCTAAAGATTTTTGGGCAACTTTTTCTTTTTAGGCTTGCACTTGCTGGTTAACAAAAAATAGGTTATATGTGAATACTTTTTTGCTTCATTTTCATTGCTGAAAGAGCTGATTTCTCTTAAACAGTAATTGTCTTTAGATTTACATCATTAATCATCAAATCTTTAAATTCTCTTCACTTGTATTTGTTGTAATTAAGTCTGATTACAAATTTTTGAATATGTGAAAGTCTGCATTGTCTTGGTTAATCATTTGGCATTTGCATAAACAGGTGGTGAGATGTTGCTTGGAGCATGCTGCTTCAGTTGCAAGGACCTTCCTTACATCAGATGCCGTGGTTGTTGACATCAAGGAGCCTGAAAGCGTGCCTGCTGGAAATCCAATGGATAATTCAGGTTTAGAACTGCAACCTAACTGATGTGCAATATGCTTCATTATGTCTCCCCAGTCCCCTCCCCCTTCTGCTAGAAAGTAAAAAGAAGGTCAATTGATACTTGCAGAGTTTATATATTGATTGATTTGTTGTTCTATTGTTAGGTTATGGATACTGAGATGGTAGATTCAGAAATCATGAAGCAGATAAGTGATGGTGGAGGCATTAGACGGAACCAATAATTTCGAGATAAGGATGCAGTTTATAGATTACAGTGGAGAGAAAAGATACGTTATGTTGTAAGCTTATGGAGACTTGCAGAATAAGATTATCGAAGAGGTAACTATGCTGTATCTGTTGTATGCTTCATTAGGAAGCCTTTAGTAACTTGTTAGGAATAGCATTGTTATCGAGGAAATAAACACTGGAAATAAGCAAATTGATAGTGAAGGTTTTGATGATTGATTTTTTTTTTAGTTTTGTTTTCGTTTCTGTATAATTAGTCTTGCAAAACATTTTGGCCTTTGCCTTCCGCTAATGCAACACCAATGATGTATGTGTCATGTGTGTTGATATTGACTCAGCAATGACTGTTGTTTTAAACTTAAAAACCTCAATGTCTGGTTTACGACAAGGACTGTACATTTCTCAAGTGTTAACGGCTAGATATTTAGTCACTGTACTTGATAACAACTCCATTTTCAAATCACTAGCTTACGTACAGATGAGAAATCTTCTCAGCTCCCGTGCTATGACAAGTCTCTTAAACGTTACAATTGATTTTCATGTCTAAACTATACATACAATAACGTCTCTTTCTTCTCCAACTTCTGTTAAACAAGTCTTTCCTTGTTTTTTCCACTAGAGTAGCCGTATTCTACACATCCTGTTGTCAATGATCAATCAGTCGTTGTCGTCTCCAAATTTGAACCAACGACGACAAGTTCTTAGCCTCGTGCAAACGAGTGATCTGGTATGAACGTTCATCGTAGTCTCGTAGGCATATACCATTCCTACTCTGCGTTTAGATTCCATCGATAGATGTTGGAAAATTCATATTATTTTCTAGAATAGGAATGACTGTTTTTTTTATCCGGTGTTCGGGACAGTTTTTGCGCACCTCAATTAATCCGGAGGATTGCTAGCACAGTTGTATTCTAGAATAGGAATGACTGTTTTTTTATCCGGTGTCCGGAACAGTTTTCGCGCACCTCAACTAATCCGGAGGAATGCTAGCACACTCGTACACACCGAGCACGGCGGAACTACCATTGTTGGTGAGTACTTACCATGTTGGCTCTTGATGAATAGCAAAACTACAAGCTTTATAAAGAAAGCAAACTTGTTGGAGGGAAATTGATACTATAAAACATGTCTTGATTTTCATATGTTAAACGGCACTATTTTCCTACAAGAAAACGATTGCCCCGCCATTCAAGTGAGTTTATTTCGCTTGACATTTTCAATTGACCGTTGCCCTCTTGTTAGTAGTACTAATTACTAATTAATGTATATAAAAGGGCCACATGTAGAATTCTTAAGATTTGATTTTTGAATTGCACTTCTTTATAAAAGGTTAAAAGGTTACTTCCCGTCAATTTTTCGTGTTAAACCTATCTACGTAAATTTTCCACAGATTAGGTATTATATTTATCACTTGTCGGGATCGTGATTCCTTTATAAAATATTTTATAATTCACATTGAGTTGAGTCAGCCTATCGGTCCGAAAATTCCAGTTTAAACGTAAATTTTATTAAATTCAGAAATTACGTGGGAACTAAATTGATATATAAACAAATTCGAGTTTTAACTTATTAGCCCGAACATCGTCGAGATTTTCACCGTTTCTTTTCATTTCATTTGTTGTCGTTCTCAAACGTGTAACATATTCATTTTAATATTTTTCGAAAGCTTTCCTGCTACGAGCTAAATGGATTGTGAACAACTTGAAATATTTATATAAATTCAAATGAGGATCCAAAAGTCCAATCCAAAGTTTTGGACCCTCCAACGTCCATCTTTCTTTGAAATCTTTATTGATACGAAGCTTATAATATAATGTTGTGGTAACACAGTGATTAGGACATCCAAACTAAAGTGTTTAAGTTAGTAATTAATTAGTTAAACTTTCACCTTTGCATTAGTGTTATCCTAAACATCCAAAGAGAGTGACTTTGAACTACCAATACTTCAAGCTTACTGAATTATGATTTGTTAATAAAGAAAAACGTGAAACATGAAAAATTAGATTAAGATTAACGCGTCCCGTAATCTACAAGTTTTGGTAATCGAAATTATTGCAAATTTACATTACATACAACTCCGGCTAATTACATGACTTGCACAATTAGCCGTGTAAATTTTAGTCCAATTATACATTTTTTTTCCTTTTTCGAGAAACTGATTGGATTTGTACGATTAGATTTATTTAAACAAAACATTAAGAATTTAACACTTATTACTTACAATAGTTTCCTTTTATTGAAAAAAAAATGGTACGAAAATTAATTATTTTATAATTTTTAAGAAATGTTGAACAATTAATTTTTGTATACAGTAAGATAATATTCAAAAATGTTGAACGACTAATTTTTATATACACATTTTCAGAGAATCTACCGTGAAAATGTTGAACAATTAATTTTTATATAATGTCGAACAATTAATTTTTATATACACAGTGCGATAATTTACAGTTGGATAAATATTACGCGAAAATTCTAGTGACGGATATTATACATAATTTGACAAATCGATAAATAGCAATGCATATAAAGAGAATTAATCATAAGCAAGATGATAAAAAATCTGCAATAATATTCAATTATTTATATAACAAAATGATCAAACAGAATTTAAATTACATTATTAAAAAGAATTGAGAATATTATAGTGTAAAACTACCTAAACAAAATATAATAAAAACCTGATTAAATATATTTATTAAATAAATCAGAAGTCTCAGAAACTCTAGATCATACCCTGTGGAGAATAATAATCATCCAAGTCATTCTCCGGCACCCACCAAGGCGTAAAAAGCCACAAATCATCCGAGTCGACTCGACCCAACTCGTTCATAAAAACCGAGTCAAACCCGCCTTCTAAACTCGGTAACTCAATAATCTCGCCCAACTCATCCGAGTTATTAACAATACTTTCACTAGACTCATTTTCAACACACAATGCATGAGAAGATTCTAGAAACTCCATACTAGCAGCCTTGGCGGCAGCGGCCTGAACATCACGTGGCGAGACTGACTCAGCACGAGGCAACGAGTCAGCGAGTTGCGGGAAATTAAGAACGGCCGAGTCACCTTTTATGGCTAACGCAGCTACGTCATGCGCCCTGGCAGCCATTTCGGGCGTGGCGAATGTGCCAAGCCAGATACGTGACTTTTTACGTGGCTCGCGAATCTCCGACACCCATTTGCCCCAACTGCGCTTGCGAACGCCCGTGTATATAGGGTGTTTGGTCCCACTGTCCTTTTGTCTGCGTGTTCTTTTCTTGTCTGAATTCGAAACTGAACGAGTTGTGGAGGATGAAGATGATGAAATATCTGAGTTGTTTGTCTCGGTTGCCAGTGCCATTACTATTGTAAAAGATTTTTCGAGAGTCGTTACAACTATATATAGAGTATTCGAGAGACGAATAGGATAACCTTGTGTTAAAAATTTATTGTCAGTTAATTTACTATATATAGAATATATAGTATTCGAAAGACAAATAGGATAAGCTCGATGTAAAGATTTATCGTTTGGATTTGATTTTTCGAGAGTAGTGACAACTTTATAATAATCTTGTCAGGGGTTCTGAATTCGATTTTCTCTTGTTTCAGGGGTATATATAAGGGGGTGCGAGACTGATAGGATAAGCTCGTGATCACACGTTCTGGATTTGATTTTTCGAGAACAGTAAACTTTATAATAATCTCGTCTCAGGTCCTGAATTCGATTTTCTCTTGCTTCACGAGTATATAATGGAGATGCGAGAGTGATGAGATGACTTTGTGGTAAAGATTTATCGTCTGTTTAGTTACAGGTTTTGGGTTCGATTTTTCGAGAATGGTAAAAATCACGGGAAAAAGTGTTGGAGTGACTGGATGAGAAGAAGACTCATAAAGAGACAAACGAGTGACGGGGTGGGGGAAAATAATAAATGAGAGGTGCTTTCTTTTCACAACTTCTCTGTCTTTTTAAAGAGAAGCCACTGCCCACAGGGAACTTGCGCCTCTTATTGATTTTCTGTGTGTATTATTTATATGTAGAGGTTCGTATGTTGGAGAAGATTCTTGACCGCTGTCAGATATTTTGCTGAAATAGTTTTGGAATTGTATCCTCGGTAATTGATTAGATTTTCATGACTTTGTATGGTAATAATGTGGGCCAGAATTTTTCAAATTTTGTAAAATTGGAAATTGCATTTTCTTCAAAATAGCGGTAAATATTTCAAAAGAGGCCTCAAACTTTTTTCCAACCGATATAACATGATATTTGATACGTTTTAAGTTTTTGACGATACGTACGTAGATTTTCAAAAAAATCGAAATCAAAATATGATCCGGGAATTTTTTTGAAAAAATTTATCTGAAAAAAATGTTCGATCCAGTTCGATCTGGTTCGATCCGGTCTGCATTCATTAAACGGGTTTTCATTTTTCTTAAAAATCTGAACCAACCAAAAATTCAAAAAAATTGAATAAATTTGGAATAGGTGTATACGCGTAGTCTTTATTTATTATTACAAATGTTGAGTACGTGACACATAGGTTTAGGTAAATTTGGAATATATTTCGAGATATCTAGTATATTTTGTCAGAAAATTAACGGATCAACACTTCTTGAAAACAAAAATTACAATAAAAATGTTGTACAAGTTTAATCATACACGTACAAATTGTGACACAATACTAGCCGAAAAAATTTACTACTCCCTCCATCTAATATTACGTGACTTGTTTTGACTAATATATGGTCAAATTGACCAAGTTTTGACCGATAATTACAACAATTTTATGTATTATTTTTAAAAAATAAAAAATACATTTGAAAACGAATTAAATATATTTTCTAATGATATTAGTTTTAAAAATTATCTAATTATATTTTATATGTAATTTATTCTCAAAATTTAAATAATTTAACTGTTGATTAGTCAAAACAGAACACATAATAACACATAATATGAGATGGATGGAGTACTAATTTCTTGCACGATCTTGATTCGATTCTCGCAATATAAACACACAATCGATTTTTTACAAATTTAAACTTCATTATGACATGCTATCTATATCTTATTTTCACACATCTCTTGAAAACGCGGTTATTACAAGATTAAAATCAAATTACAGCAACCCTAATTAATTACCATATTTCAATAAACAAATCTTTTCGTAAAAATATCTAAAATGTTTGCGTGTATGTAAATCCACCAAACAAATGTTAGCTGTAAGAGCACATTAATCTATCCCGCGTATGTAGATATGTATTAATTGACACCGTGATTACGGATTTCCGAAATCAGAATTATTTAATTAAAATACTAATTTACGATTTATCGCGTAATTTTTAAAAAATTAAATAATCTATCAACAATCAGTCAAATCGTACATATATCTTTTATCAATTTTTAAATAATTTATCGACTATTTTTAATAAAACGGTCAATTTCTATAACACAGCTTGACCCTTGTATCTCGTTTTTTTATAGAAAAGCATGCCACTTACCTTTCATTATCTCACAAGTTAGTTCAAGGACCCAAAGTCAAAAACTTGGAAATTTAATAATTTTCCGTTGGAGAAAAGAGCCTCGTTTACAAATTTTGCCGTTACTTATCCAATAAGTTTGCGTCGTCTCCGTTATTTTCTTCTTTGATTTTTGGAAAAAGGCCGTCACCTCACCACTAACTCCTTTAATAAAGAACGAGTTTACGGTTGGTGAAAAATTAATTATCACAATGTGACATTAAAAATATTGTATACTCTCTCTGTCTGGATTTAATTATCACATTTAATTTTTGTACGGTTAAATTGACTAAAATTTGATCATAATTTATTGATAAATAAATGAAATTAAAAAAAATCATTTAATCTACTTTAAGATTAGTAATTCTTAGTTTTTTTTAATAAAAGAGTAATATTTAATATTTGGTCAAAAATTGGTCACTTTAATCGATACAAAAGGAAATGTGATAATTAAAAAGAAAACTAGGGGTGGTCAAAACCGGATATCCGGCACGGTTTTAAAATTCAAACCGAATATCCAATTTTTCGGATCGCTAAAATTACATTTTGTATCCGGATTTGATTTAACCGGATATTTAGTTATTCATATAATCAATTAAACCGGATCAAAAATCGGATTATCCGAATCCATCTTAAATTTTCATTGTTTAAGAAAATCGCATTTACGGGATAAGTAATACATATTCGAGTTGTGAAACTAATGATGCACGAAATTACATTTTTGTTATTATATTAGTAGTTAGGAAAAAATGGTGACACGTAAATTAATTTATTATAGAAATCGATTCTAAATTTGCAAATATGAACAATATAAATATATTTCTTATTACACGCTTATTTTAAATTTATTATTATCCAGTTTTTAGAAATCTTGTTGAACATAAATTATTATTTTTTATTATCACTTACGTCAAACATGCAAGCATGGTCAATATAAACTTGTTTGATATTGATATTAGACGTGTATATCAAATTTTATTGATGATACAAATGAATGAATAATGAGACAATTAGATATTAACCTAGAATTTTGGAAAATCAGAGAGAGAAAGAGTCATGTTGTCACAATATATTTTATTTAAAACAAATCTAAAATACAAATTGTTATTTCTAGTGAACTAACAATGAGATTTACAGAAGGGGGGTTGAATGTAATCTCAAAACTTTTTCAAGTTTTGAGCAATTTATAAAGACTGTGTGTTCAAGATGAACAAGTGTGTGAATTGTTTTAAGCTGATACAGACAGATATATATTCAAACACAAATGTAAAGAACACAATAAACCTTTAAAAACTTTTCTGGTGGATTTGTTGTTCCACCAGAGATGGTATTTCAGAAATTCTGTGATCTAAGAATTTGATCACAGTTGCATCCTAGTACAAACTAGATAATTTTTCTCTCAAGATTTTTCTAAACAGCTCTGGAAAAATTCTTATCTAATTACTAGCTACTACTTGGTTTATATATTACCAAGTTTACAAGTGAAGACAATGATATAATAAAATAATAAAGTAAGATCTCCACTTGTTTCTTCTCCAGTTCACTCCAGTACTTTGTTGACTTAATGTCTCTTTATACTAGAGTAGAACGGCTGCTTTTTCTGATGTTCCTGAAATTAGGCTTCCACATTTCAGTTATCTCTGTTCACCCACGTGCCTCTGTTTGTAGGTATAACTACCACTTATCAACGGTTAATCAGAACATCCGTTGAAGCTCTCATCCGTTGATACACTCATCCGTTGAAGGATGTTATCCGTTGAAGCTTTCATCCATTGATGCTCTCATCCGTTGAAGGATGTTATCCGTTGAAGCTTTAGAGACATCCGTTGAAGCTTAGCTTCTCATCCGTTGAAGGTCTTTAAGTCATCCGTTGATACCACTTCATTTATACAAAATTACAAGGCATGAAATATTTACAATTGACCTTCCTATCTGCATATCTTCTAGTAGTCAACATGGCTCATAGTTTCTCTCAACTTCTAAGAATTACATCTTAAATACAGAGACTGAAATATGCTACAACACTAGACTTATTTCTAAGTAAAGCTACCCCATCAACGGATAGCCAAAGTGGTCTTATCCGTTGAGGCTACAGACACTGAATTTCTACTTAAGTGTTTTGTTAAACATATCATCAAACTAATGCACATATATTCCTAACAATCTCCCCCTATTTATGTCTATAAGAATTGTAGGCATAAATTCAGGGTTAACTTGATGATAACAAAACACTTAACAGATATATGAAATGAAATTAAGCAGAAATTCAAAAGTGCTGCAAAAGTGTATGTACTAGGAGGTAATTGAAGATTTACAGTATTTCCAAGGGTGCTCCTCTAGCCTGAGCAAATCATTATTTTCTTCTTTGTTCCCTGGTTTTCTTTCCTAGCCCTTTGTCATTTTCCTCAATTTGGAGTTGGAGTTTTCTGAAGAATTCAGCTTCATCTTCAACACTGATATCCAACTTAGATTGCATTTCCTTGAGAGTTTCATTGCTGGCAATCTTGAGTTGGTCTTCAAGTCTGAAAAATCTTCTGACTCCTTTGTCATCTCTAAATTCCATCAACCAATGAGGTGATTTGTGAATTTTAGTTCCCCTTTCTTGAATGAGTAAGGTTCTGGGCAAAGCATTGGGTTCCCTCCAAGTCTTCCTTATGTTGGCAATCTTGTTGAGAATTTCAGTCTTGGCAGTTCTGGTAAAGCCAGAACCCTTCTGTATGGCTGAAAAGACTCTGACCAAGGTAGAGTAGCCTTCATTCAGAATCCTGTAGAGAGACCATGTTCTTTCCCCAGCTCCCTTGTATCTGAACACCAATCTCTCTGGTAGCTGTCTGTAGGCAGCTATTCCCCTTACTTCCTCTAGCTCATCCAGATAGAGATTAATGTCTGAAGTTTCTTTTATGTCACAGATGTGAACATAATCATCTTTAGAAATGGGTGGCTTAGGGTTAGGTTGTTGTTTTTGAGTGAATTTCTTAGAGGTTATGGGAGGTGTAGATTTGGGTTTTCTTTTCTGTTTCTTTGGTAGTGGAAGAGTGGTTAGAAAGGTAGGCAATTTGATGGTGTCCCAATCAATAGGTTCCTCTTTTGGAATGATTGGTTCACCATGGATGTTTATAGTGGGATTAGCAACAAAAGGTTCAGGTATGGAAGGTAGTGGTTTAGATATAGATTTGGTTACTTCAGTATTGTCTTCACTCCTTCTATGTGCCTTGGCCTTTCTTCTGTTTCCCTTCTGCCATTCCTCTCTTTCTTCCATACTCTCACCAAATATACTCCCAAAAACCTCATCTAGGTCTGCAATCTTGTCTTCACCCCTGACTTCAATTCCTTTTTCTTCTTCAACTTGACTTGACTTTAGCTGTTGTTCAAGCTTTGCTTGTGCTCTTTTGTCAGCCATTAGTTGCTTGACTTCTTCCTTCTTGGCTATTGAGAATTTGGGATGTCCTTGCATCACACATATGCTCTTTCCCTCTCTAGAGATAATAGCCCTATTTCTCCTTACAGCCTCATCCATGGTCTCTTTGAGATAAGCAATACTCCTACCTAAAAGCTTGTTCTCATCAGCTTTTGGAGGAGGAAAGTCCACTTCTTTTAAAGGATTCTTTGCAGAGTCCTTATTGGATCTTTTATTGGGCTTGAGGATTATAGCTTGTAGTTCTTTGGAAGAAGCTTCTCCATCCTTATGTCTCCCTACTGGCTTGAGCTCCATGTTGATTGGTTCAATCTTTGTGCTATATTTCACAGATCTTGATTTATTTTGTGTAGAGCCAAACAACTGTTACACCCTTTCATCAATTCTCCTCCTTTGCTCTTGTACTTGAATTTCAGCTGCTGCCAGTTGGATTAAATCAATTCCATCAGGCTTTCCTTTGATTTGAATGATTGGAGAAGTAGTGATGGTAGGAACTAGCACTTTAGATATTTTGATTTTTGTAGATGGCTCTCCTTCCCCTTCCCTTTTACTCTCCCCCTTTTTGTGATCATCAAGGAGAGGGGTCAAGCCTTGTGCTTTTGCCAGCTGCATTAGGAGACTGGTTTGAGATTGTTGGTTGTGGAGAATGGTGGCCACATAATCTTCAATAACTTGAACTCTGTCTTCCAACTTGGCCAGCCTTTTCTCAGTCACTGATTCCTTTTTCAATCTCGAAACCAAGTCCTGCAATGTACCATAGGGCATGACTGAATCCAATTTTTCAGAACTGTAGGATTTCAAGTCAGCAATATCCTTCCTGAGATCATCCATACTCAGATTCTGCTTTACTTGCTGCAACTTCATGAGATGCAGTGAGTCCAGGTGAGCTTGAAGGATAGCCTTGATACTTGCATGTGAAGTGTTCTGAATGGCCTGTTGAATAGTGTTGATTTGTTTGACTAAGGAGACATTGAATTCCCCTGATCTATACTCCTTTGTCAAAGCCCATTCAGGTAGATTTGGAATTGAACTTGGGCCTTCATCTCCCCCTAAGTTCATGCTTCCATCAAAAGAAACAGAGTCATCATCATCAGAATTTACTCCAAATTCCTCAGATGGCTCACCAGCTGTAGAAGGCATCTTGTTAATAGCAGCTTTATCCCTTTGAAGAGATTCTGTTGTGTGTACTAGATGTAGTGTCTTTTCTGCCTCCTCATTGCCCTGAGCAGCCAACATTTGATAGGCTGACACAGGATGAGTAAAAGTGTCAGCATCCAAGGAAATGTTATCAATTACAGCTTTGTAATGTTGCTGAAATTGTCTTCCCTTTTCAGCATCATCCACAATCATTGACTCAATAGCAATGGCTGGTTCCACCCTTATATCTACTGTACCTGCCTTTCTCTCTTTTTCTCTATTTTCTTGCATCAGGGGCTCCCCCTGGCTCACACAACTCACTCCCTCACCTTCACCTACTAAGGTGGTACTCCTCTCACTTACTTTTGCCATGCTGGAAGAAATAGCATGCATTTTTGAGCTCTCAATCTCTCCTTTTTCCTGGGAGCAACCCAGCCTCTCACTCAAATTTTCACTCCCTTCCCTCAATCCTAAGAGTGATTGCACAGTATTCATGTCTTCTACACTTGGAATTGATTCAGTTATGTGTGTAGAGACTATCAACGGATGTGGAATATCCGTTGAAGGTGAAACTGATGTTATCAACGGATAATTGCTGTTAAGCTTATCCGTTGAAGAGCAACCACTTGTCAACGGATGAGTGATATCCGTTGAAGAAGGAAAAGAAGTTGAAATTGAAAGTGATATAACTGTTGAATCTGTGTAGATTGATTTGAGATGTGGTGACACAGATCCTTCAATTATATCTGAAAGAATTTGCGGGTGATCCAACAAATCATCTAAGAGATGATGATCACCTGTATTTGAGTGGGGCTCCTCCCTGAGTTGTAAAGAGGGAGAATCAGGAATTGATGGGAATAACATATCCACATCCAGAGATGGTGATGAAGTGTTTGGTGATTGATGTGTTATTATTGTGAGAGAATGGGGCTGTGACTCCACATTTATTGGAGCCACGTCAAACTGAGTTTGAGAAGGCATAGATACAGATGGATGTATCTGTGCAGTGTGTGCACCCTGTGTAGAAGATTGGGTTCTAGCCTTCTTTCTTCTAATAAAAGCTTTTGTTGGTGAGTGTTTGGCTTCAGTGTCCCTCCCTCGTTTGTTCTGTGTTCCTGGTTGGGAACTATTTTCAATAGTAACATCCTTTTGGGAGGATGCAACTAGGGATGTGCTAGATACCTTTTCAACCACCACAGCTTTTTGAGAAACTGTGGCTTGGCTAGCTTGGGTACCACTCACCTCTTCCACCTTATCCTGGGGGGCTTTTTGATGTTCACCCCTCCCCTCACCACTCACTCCCTGTTCACTCCCTTCAGGGTTTTTGGTTGGTGTTACAACTGTTGTCTTTTGAGAAACAACAGAGGTGGTTTTCTTTGTCTTTGATTTTGAAAGTTTAGTTTTGGTGACCTTGGTAGAAATCTGTTGGGACATTGTCACAGATTTCATGGCCACACTAGAAGATAAAGAAATAGAGGGGTTGGAAGAAGTAGGAGTTGTAGAAGCAATTACCTCACCTACCTGAGGTGCATTCATGATTGGTAAATATACCAATGGCACACTGCTGTTGAGATCCATTCTCAATAAATCTGCAAGAACTCTTTTCTCTTGTGCCCAGCACTTGAGTTTATTATTCTCATTGATTACGACCAAACCTTCAGCAACATGGTTAGCCAATAACATAAAGAATCTAGCATAATAGATGTTATTAGGTCTATTGGCTTTGTTACCTAATCTAGTACCCAATTCTAGCATCACATAGTTGCTAAAGTTAAAATACCTATCAGAAACAAGCATATAGAGCATATTAACAAGAGATGAAGTTATGGCATCAAAATTACTAATTTTCCCAGAGAAAACCTTTATAAAGGCATCCCCAAGAAAACTCCATTCTTTCCTAAGGCCTTTTCTTCTAATACTCCCTAAACTAGCAGAGTTAAGAGAATAACCTATGGAATCTAACATGCTGGATACATCATTATCAGTGTGTGGTGTCATGGCATTGTTCTCAGGTAATCTAAAACATGCTTGTAAATCATCACAGTTAATACAGTGATTTTTACCTTTGAGAGTGAAGGAGATAGTCATATCTATGGAGTTGAACTCAGCAGTTGTCCAAATCTCCTCAACTACTTCACAGTAAATCGTTGGGGCTTCCAGCATTGCATAGCTAAGTTTACAGTTTTTGATGAAGTCCATCATTTTGTGATAGTCTGAATGGGCTTCATTCTTTTCTACCAAAGCTATGAAATTGTTCTTCTCATAGATGAACCCAGATTGAGACATAATTTTCACGACTGGTGCCATTGTTGTGAGTAGAAATTGCAGAGAATAACTTGAAGGTTTTGCAGAGAGAAAATGGTAAATGCTTGAAATTTTAAGAAAACGTAAAGTAAAAATGAAAAAATCAGAAGGGCTTATATGCTTTCAAAAAAAAATTAGTAAAAGATTAATCAATAAGTATATGTTAGTGAATTTCAGCCGTTTAATAATAAACTGTAAGTATTCTAACAACTACCTTTAAAACCAATACATACAGATGTATGTATGAGTATCAACGGTTAAGAAATTAGAATCAACGACTGTGAAACACCCGAATCGACTGATGTGTCATTTCAACGGATAAGGCAAATTGTCATCCGTTGAAAGGTACTTCAGTTTTATCCGTTGACGGATAAAAATTCCAGAAATGTATTTGTCTTTCAACGGATAGTGATCATCCGTTGACAGAACAACTTTGACTTTCAACGGATAGGGAACATCCGTTGATGGAATAATCTGTGTTAGAAGTCAAATTTGTTCTAGTGGCTAATACATTTCAGGCTTCAAAACAAATTGCAATAAAGACATGAATTTTAAGAGTAATTAAGCATACCTAGCTCACTTACCAATCTTGTGAATGTTGATTCATCAAGTGGCTTGGTAAATATGTCAGCAATTTGTTGTTCACTTGGAACAAAATGTAGTTCCACTGTACCATTCATGACATGCTCCCTAATGAAGTGGTACTTGATATCAATGTGCTTGGTTCTTGAGTGCTGTACAGGATTCTCTGTTATGGCTATGGCACTTGTGTTGTCACAAAAGATAGGAATTTTATCAACATGAAATCCATAGTCAAGGAGTTGATTTCTCATCCATAACACTTGAGAGCAGCAACTTCCAGCAGCAATATATTCAGCCTCAGCTGTAGAAGTAGAGACTGAATTTTGCTTTTTGCTAAACCATGATACAAGCTTGTTTCCCAGGAATTGGCAGGAGCCTGTTGTACTTTTTCTGTCTATTTTGCAACCTGCATAGTCTGCATCTGAATAACCAATTAGATCAAAGCCAGATTCTCTAGGATACCAAATACCTAAATTTTGTGTACCCTTGAGATATCTGAAAATCCTTTTGATAGCTATTAAGTGAGACTCCCTAGGATCAACTTGAAATCTAGCACACAGACATGTAGCAAACATTATATCTGGTCTATTAGCAGTTAAATATAAAAGTGAACCAACCATGCCTCTATAACTTGTAATGTCCACAGACCTTTCAGTCTTATTTAATTCAAGTTTGGTGGCAGTGGCCATGGGAGTTTTTGCAGATGAACATTCCATTAAGTCAAACTTCTTTAAAAGATCATGAATATATTTAGTTTGACTAATGAAAATTCCATTACTAACTTGTTTAACTTGTAAACCAAGAAAATAGGTTAGTTCTCCCATAAGGCTCATTTCATAATTACTTTGCATTAGCTTAGCAAACTTTTTACAAAGTTTATCATCTTTAGAACCAAATATTATGTCATCTACATAAATTTGAACAAGTATACTAGAGCCATTAACATTTCTAAAGAAGAGAGTCTTATCAACAGTACCTCTAGTGAAGTGATTCTCCAAAAGAAATTTTGATAAGGTTTCATACCAGGCTCTAGGTGCTTGCTTCAGTCCATAGAGTGCTTTCAACAGATAATACACATAGTCTGGAAAATTTGGATCTTCAAATCCTGGAGGTTGACTTACATAGACTTCTTCCTCTAATTTCCCATTTAGAAATGCACTCTTGACATCCATTTGATAGACTTTGAAATTGGCATGGGCTGCATAGGCTAGAAAAATTCTGATGGCTTCAAGTCTTGCAACAGGAGCATATGTCTCATCAAAATCTATTCCCTCTTGCTGAGAATAGCCTTTAGCAACCAATCTGGCTTTATTCCTTATGATAATGCCATTTTCATCCATCTTGTTTCTGAATACCCATTTTGTGTCAATAGGACTCTTGTTCTTTGGTTTGGGTACCAGCTTCCAAACTTGGTTTCTCTCAAATTGGTTTAGCTCTTCCTGCATAGCTAATATCCAATCTGGATCCAATAAGGCTTCTTCCACTTTCTTAGGTTCCTCCTGAGATAGAAAACTACTATACAGACATTCATCTTGAGTAGCTCTTCTTGTTTGCACTTTAGATGATGCATCACCAATGATCAGTTCAAAGGGATGATTCTTGGTCCATTTCCTTTGAAGTGGAAGATGAGCTCTAGATGAGGTGGCCTCAGTATTGTCATGATGTGAGACAGAGTGTTGACTAGTTGAAACTCCCCCTGAGTTGTTGGTCCTTTGCAGGGTACTTGGAGTTCTATCAACTGATGATGTAAATCGATTATCCGTTGATGAGATATGATCAACGGATGCTTCATTTTGTACTTCAACGGATGATGCACTATGTCTTTCAACGGATACTGCATTGCCTCTATCAATGGATGCAGTATTTTGTGCATTATCCAAGGGCATGTTTTGAATCCCTTTTGAAGTGTCATCTCCACCAATCTCCTCTTCACTATCATCACAATATATCTCAATGTTGTCAAATTTGAGTCTCTCATATTGTCCCTCATCTGTTAGTCCATCAATCTTTTTGTCATCAAACACAACATGCACAGATTCCATAACAATGTTGATTCTTCGATTGTAGACCCTATAAGATTTTCCAGCTGAATAACCAACAAATATCCCTTCATCAGCCTTTGCATCAAACTTCCCTTTTTGGTCAGATTGATTCCTTAGTATAAAGCATTTACATCCAAAGACATGAAGAAAGTTTAGAGTTGGTTTCCTTCTCTTGAACAACTGATAAGGAGTCATGCCTTTAGCTTGATTGATCAAAGAGATATTTTGAGTGAAACAGGCACAATTAACAGCTTCAGCCCAGAAATATGTTGGTAACTTTGATTCTTCAAGCATTGTTCTGGCAGCCTCAATTAAAGATCTGTTCTTTCTTTCAACTACCCCATTTTGCTGAGGTGTTCTTGGAGCTGAGAACTCATGCATGATTCCATTTTCTTCACAGAACAGCCTCATTGATAAATTCTTGAACTCAGTTCCATTGTCACTCCTGATATTCCTAACCTTCAAGTCAGGATGATTATTGATTTGCCTGATGTGATTGATAATGATTTCACTTGCTTCATCCTTTGATCCAAGAAAATAGACCCATGAAAACTTTGAGAAATCATCTACAATCACTAAGCAATATCTTTTTCTTGCAATTGACAATACATTGACTGGTCCAAACAAATCCATATGTAGCAGCTGTAATGGTTCATCAATCGTTGTTTCAAGCTTCTTCTTGAATGATGCTTTCCTTTGTTTGCCTTTCTGACAAGCATCACACAGACCATCCCTTGAGAATTCAACAAGAGGAATTCCTCTTACTAAGTCCTTTTTGACTAGATCATTCATTGTCTTGAAATTCAAATGGGATAGCTTCTTGTGCCATAACCAACTTTCAACTGTACTTGCCTTGCTGAAGAGACAAGTAATAGATTCTGCATCTGTAGAGTTGAAGTCAGCTATGTACACATTTCCTTTTCTAACTCCAGTTAGAACCACTTTGTTGTCTTTCTTACTAGTGACAACACAGGCTTCAGAATTGAAGGAAACTGTATTCCCTTTATCACATAGTTGACTGATGCTCAGTAAGTTATGTTTGAGACCATCAACTAATGCAACTTCATCAATGATGACATTCCTTGTTGAAATCAAGCCATATCCCATAGTAAACCCTTTGCTGTCATCTCCAAAGGTTATGCTAGGGCCAGCTCTTTCCTTAAACTCTGTGAGCAGGGAGAAATCTCTTGTCATGTGTCTTGAACAGCCACTGTCCAAGTACCATAGATTTCTTCTATTTCCCTGCACACCACAAAATCAATCAATTTGATTTTGGTACCCAAGTTTCCTTGGGTCCATTCTTGTTAGCCTTTCTCCTAGACTTCATTCCTCCTGCATCTCTAGACTTAGGTAACTTTGAGTCAACCTTGGTCTTGGATGTAGTTGGTTGAGGTGTAGGGTTAGTCACAGAATCATTTAGCACATTTGGAATATGATAAGGCATTGATTGTGCATACATGTTGTTCCATATAGGCATATTGTATGGCATTTGAGGCATACTAAATGCAGCAAGATAAGGATTGTTAAAATATGGCATGTTTGCAAAATGTGCATAAGGATTCTGTTGAGAAATAGTAGGCATAGCATGTAGAGGTGATGCAGACATGTTAGGCATGGAAGAGGGTACAGTTATGGTGGTTTTCTTAATAGATTTGCAATTAGCAGATAGATGATTAACACTACTACAATGCACACAGCTTTTTCTAGGAGCATACCTATCAGGTGTGTAATTGTTATGTTTGTTAACACCTACCTTCCCATTTCTGTTAGATTTTCTTTTAGTTTCCTTTTTATCCTCAACCATCTTGAGCCTATTATTTAACTGTTCTAAGGTCATGTGCCCTATATTCACCTTACTGACATCTTTGGATGTGCTTGCTCCTTCTTTAACAAAGTTCTTGGAAGTTGAACCAAACTTTTTGTTGAGTTTCTTTAGATTTTCACTATCAGAAACATCTGCCTGTCTTAATTGAGGAACCTTCAACGGATGCTCATTTTCTTCCTTCAACGGACAACCTTCATCATCCGTTGATTCCACATCCGTTGACAGCCCATCAATTAATTCCAGTTTCTTTTTATTTTTATCCCAGACAGTTTCACAGAATGATTCAATTCCTTGGACCTTGGCAATTTGAGCACTAACATCCCTAGATGTTTTCCAGGCTTTAATCACCTCTTGCTCTCTCTCTAATTGATTAGAAAGTATTTCTACTTTCTTAATAGATTCAGCTAGTTCATTCTCAACAGATATACAATGCAGCTTGGTTTTCTCTAGGTCAATCAACTTATCTTCTAACATAGCATTTCTATTACTTAAAAACAGATTGTTCTCTTTAATCCTACTATTTTCTTTAGCAAGAGATTTAAGAGACACACGCAAATGATACAATTCAGTAGACATGTCATTAAAAGCATCATTGCACTCTTCTTTAGTAAGCTGTGTTACATCAGTAGTGATTACCTGAGTTGTTACCTGATTGCTTGATGAACTAACTTCATTTTCTTCAGAATCAGCCATGAGAGATAAGTTGACATACTCCACATCTTCATTCTCTTCCTCTCCATCAGCTGCCCAATCTTTTTCTTGAGTAATGAAAGCCCTTTCCTTTTGCTTGAGCAGATCAAAATATTTCTTCTTGTAATCTACTTGGTCAAATTTGTTCTTTACAGAAGTTGGCTTTCTGCACTCACTTGCAAAGTGTCCACTTATACCACAATTGAAACACTTGAACTTTGATTTGTCCGCCATGTTCTTATGAGGTTTAGTGGCTCTAGTGTTTTTCTTAAACTTCATCTTTGCAAATCTCCTGGACAGAAATGCAAGATGCTCATCAACACTATCAGAGTCATCTTGACTGGAGTTGTCTTCATTCTCAGCAACTTGCTCTTTTCCTTTGCTTGATTCCTGATATCTTGTACCATCTTTGGAGTTTGATGTAGATCTCACAGTTTCTTGTCTGCTCATTTTCAGCTACCAATGCAACTGAACTTCCTTTCTTTCTCCCCTTCTCCAATACCTCATCCTGTTCCAACTCTAGTTCATAAGTCTTCAAGATTCCATATAATCTTTCAAGAGTGAAGTCCTTATAATCCTGAGAGTTTCTTAAGGAGACAGTCATGGGTTTCCATTCCTTTGGCAAGGATCTTAAGAATTTAAGATTTGAATCCTTCACTTGGTACACTCTACCATACAGCTTCAATCCATTCAACAGCTTTTGGAATCTGTTAAATGTGTCATTTAAAGATTCATTTTCTTCAAAATGAAAATACTCATACTGTTGAATGAGAAGCTGCATCTTGTTCTCTTTTACTTGTTCTGTACCTTCACACAGCAGCTGAACTGTGTCCCAAACCTCTTTGGCAGTTGAGCAATTTATCACATTATCAAACATATCCTTGTCAAGACCATTAAACAAAATGTTCATAGTCTTCTTATCCTTGTGGACTTCTTCTGTGTCTTCCATTGTCCATTCTGCTCTAGGTTTTGGAATGGATTGACCAACAGCAATTGTGGCCGTAGCAACTGTGGCTACTTTGTGGGGAATGTGAGGACCATTCTCAATGCAGTTTACATAACCTTCATCTTGGGAGAGTAGATGAAGGTGCATTTTCACCTTCCAATGGTGATAACTGTCTTTGTCAAGAACTGGGATCTTTACTCCAATATCCTTCTTACTCATCTTTGTTAGTTTCCGAGATCTTTAAACTCTTTGTTTGTCAAGAGCCTGCTCTGATACCAATTGTTATTTCTAGTGAACTAACAATGAGATTTACAGAAGGGGGGTTGAATGTAAATCTCAAAACTTTTTCAAGTTTTGAGCAGTTTATAAAGACTGTGTGTTCAAGATGAACAAGTGTGTGAATTGCTTTAAGCTGATACAGACAGATATATATTCAAACACAAATGTAAAGAACACAATAAACCTTTAAAAACTTTTCTGGTGGATTTGTTGTTCCACCAGAGATGGTATTTCAGAAATTCTGTGATCTAAGAATTTGATCACAGCTGCATCCTAGTACAAACTAGATAATTTTTCTCTCAAGATTTTTCTAAACAGCTCTGGAAAAATTCTTATCTAATTACTAGCTACTACTTGGTTTATATATTACCAAGTTTACAAGTGAAGACAATGATATAATAAAATAATAAAGTAAGATCTCCACTTGTTTCTTCTCCAGTTCACTCCAGTACTTTGTTGACTTAATGTCTCTTTATACTAGAGTAGAACGGCTGCTTTTTCTGATGTTCCTGAAATTAGGCTTCCACATTTCAGTTATCTCTGTTCACCCACGTGCCTCTGTTTGTAGGTATAACTACCACTTATCAACGGTTAATCAGAACATCCGTTGAAGCTCTCATCCGTTGATACACTCATCCGTTGAAGGATGTTATCCGTTGAAGCTTTCATCCATTGACGCTCTCATCCGTTGAAGGATGTTATCCGTTGAAGCTTTAGAGACATCCGTTGAAGCTTAGCTTCTCATCCGTTGAAGGTCTTTAAGTCATCCTGTTATTCCTAGGGGACTAACAATGAGAATTACAGAAGGGGGGTTGAATGTAAATCTCAAAACTTTTTCAAGTTTTGAGCAGTTTATGAAAGTTGTGTGTTCAAGAAGAACAAGTGTGTGAATTGCTTTAAGCTAATACAGACAGATATAAATTCAAGCACAAATGTAAAGAACACAACAGAACTTAAAAACTTTTCTGGTGGATTCGTTGTTCCACCAGAGATGGTATTTTAGAAAATCTGTGATTAACAATGTTGATCACAGCTGCATCCTAGTACAAACTAGATGAATTTTCTCTCAATATTTTTCTAAACAGCTCTGGAAAATCTCACATCTAATTACTAGCTTCTACTTGGTTTATATATTACCAAGTGTACAAGTTAAGAACAATATAAAATACAGTAATAAAATAAGTTCTTCACTTGCTTCTTTTCCTGTTCACTCCAGTACTTTGTTGACTATTGCATCTTTGTACTAAAGAAGAACGGCTGCTTTTTCTGTTGTTCCTGAAATTCGGCTACCACATCTCAGTTGTCTCCATCAACCCATGTGCCTCTGTTTGTACGTACAACTACCCCTTATCAACGGCTAATCATCAGAACATCCGTTGAAGCTTTCATCCGTTGATGCACTTATCCGTTGAAGGATGTTATCCGTTGAAGCTTTCATCCGTTGATGCACTCATCCGTTGAAGGATGTTATCCGTTGATGACTTTATCCGTTGAAGCTTCAGAGACATCCGTTGAAGCTTAGCTTCTTATCCGTTGAAGGTCTTTAAGTCATCCGTTGATACCACTTCACTTATACAAAATTACAAGGCATGAAGTATTTACAATTGGCCTTCCTATCTGCATATCATCTAGTAGTCAACATGACTCATAGTTTCTCTCAACTTCCAAGAATTACATTTTAAATACAGAGACTGAAATATGCTACAACACTAGACTTATTTCTAAGTAAAGCTACACCATCAACGGATAGCCAAAGTGGTCTTATCCGTTGAGGCTACAGACACTAAATTTCTACTTAAGTATTTTGTTAAACATATCATCAAACTAATGCACATACATTCCTAACACATCCGTTGATACCACTTCATTTATACAAAATTACAAGGCATGAAATATTTACAATTGGCCTTCCTATCTGCATATCTTCTAGTAGTCAACATGACTCATAGTTTCTCTCAACTTCTAAGAATTACATCTTAAATACAGAGACTGAAATATGCTACAACACTAGACTTATTTCTAAGTAAAGCTACCCCATCAACGGATAGCCAAAGTGGTCTTATCCGTTGAGGCTACAGACACTGAATTTCTACTTAAGTGTTTTGTTAAACATATCATCAAACTAATGCACATATATTCCTAACACAAATATCTTTTAACGTATATATATATATATAAATTTATTTTCATTAAGAAAAATTAAAAACGGATCGGATTTGGTGTAATATCCCGTAATTTTTAAAATTAGATTGATAATAAAATAATAGAATAAAAAAGATTAAAATTAGACTAGAACTGGGATTTAAAATTGGGTTAGACTAATGGGCCTAAAATTGGAATCAGATTTTAATACGGATACCTTTGTGATTAAGAAACTGGGTTTGTATCGTTATAAATACACCCTATCCGTCTTACTCATTTTTATTCATAAAATTCGTAGGGCTCTTTTTAGCATAAATCAACAACCTTGTAAAATTCGTAAAAAAATCATTGTAAGTCAGAATTTGTTGATTTTGGACTTTTCAGAAAGGTCTTTCGTTCTCTACAACTTTCGTGATTCGTGTTTTCTCAGAAAACGTCATTTAGATGGTCAAAAAGAGTAAATTCATATATGGTCAGGTTTTAAGGTAAATTTTCGATCGAATTTGCTAGTGTTTTCAATTTATATATCATGCATGTATATTAGATTATCAAAATATGGGTTAAGTGATAATATATTTGAAAGTAGTATGTGTTATAAAATATGTATTGATGCATATGTGTGATGTCTATGTGATAATTTTGAATCTCTGATTTATGTCATGCTTTGTGAAAATATCGAATAAGAACTTAGGACCGTAGTCACAGTTTTCTGAAAATTTAGGACCGTTATCACCGGGTTGTAGTGGTCGTGGCATGAAATATGGATTTTAGATTATTGTTATTTATGTGTTATATGTATCGTATGTATCGAATAAGAATAAGAATATGTATCGAAAGTGTTTGTTTCGTATCATATATATTATCGTATTTTGTTAGATGTGTTCATGTTACTTGGCCTACTAGTTGGATCGATTAGTTTCTTACTGGGTTGTATACCTCATTACTTACAGTTTCAGGTTTCGTCTAAGATTCGAGTTGGATAGCATTGGATTTCGATGATTTAAAATTAGAGTGGATTGGTTTTTGGACTTCCGTTAATTGCGTTTCGTAATAATAGTCACCTTTGTAATGAAATTTCGTATGAGTAAATTTGTTTTGTATTAGTTGCGATTTAGAATTAGTAGTCTGGAAGTGCGGGCTGTCACAGTTCGTATCAGAGCAGTCGGTTCTTCGGAGTGTATTATGTATGTGACTAGTACATTCCCTAGGATGCATTTCTGCGGACCATAGTTAAGTTTGACCTATAAGATATCAGAGGGAGTAAACGTATCTGATTGTTGTGAATTTTGGGACCAATTTTTTTTAAGGAGGGTAGTATGTAATACTCCGTAATTTTTAAAATTAAATTGAAAATAAAATAATAGAATAAAAATGATTAAAATTAGACAAAAACCGGGATTTAAAATTGGGTTAGACTAATGGGCCTAAAATTGGGATCATGTTTTAATACGGATAACTTGGTGGTTAAGAAACAGGGTTTTGTATCGTCATAAATACACATTATTCGTCTTTCTCGTGTTTATTCATAAAATTCGTAGGTCCATTCTCATCATAAATCAGCAGTCTTATAAAATTTGTAGAAAATTCATTGTAAGTCAGAATTTGTTGATTCTGGATTTTTCAGAAAGGTCTTTTCGTTATCTACAACTTTTGTGATTCGTGTTTTCTAAGAAAAAGTCGTTTAGATGGTCAAAAATAGTAAATCCATATATGGTCAGGTTTTGAGGTAAGTTTTCGATCGAAATTGCTAGTGTTTTCAAAATTGTATGTCATGCGTGTATATTTGATTATCAAAATATGAGCTAAGTGATCATCTATTAGAAAGTAGTATGTGTTATAAAATATGTATTGATGTATATGTGTGATGTCTATACGATAATTTTGAATATCTGATTGATGACATGGTTTGTGAAAATATCGAATAAGAACTTAGGACCGTAGTCACCGGATTGTAGTGACAGTTTTCTGAAAATTTAGGACTGTTGTCACCGGGTTGTAGTGGTTGTGGCAAGAATTATGGATTTTAAATTATTGTTATTTATGTGTTATGTTTATCGTATGTATCGAATAAGAATAAGAATAAGAGTATGTATCGAAAGTATTTGTTTCGTATCATATAGATGTTCATGTTACTCGGCCTACTAGTTGAATCGATTGGTTTCTTGCTGGGCTGTATAGCTCATTACTTACCATTTCCGGTTTCGTCTAAGATTCGAGTTGGATAGCGTTGGAGTTCGGGAATTTAGAATTAGAGTTGATTGATTTTTGGATTTTCGTTAGCTGCATTTCGTAATAATAATATCTTTTGTAATAGAATTTCCTATTAGTAAATTTGTTTTATATTAGTTGTGATTTAGAATTAATGTTCCCGAGATAGAATTAGATAAAAGATTATAAATATTAATTAATAGTCACGTAAAATGTGTATATAATATTACAAAACTTGACTAAAACAAACAACTTTCTCATTCAAGTAGGCTATAAATTTATATATAACTTGCCTAAACGAGTACTTAAAAGGTAATTTTCTCTTTTTCAAAAAGAAGTAATCAACAACCTGGGACATTGGGCTTGTTCTAGCTTCTGTTTAGTTTACAAGGAACTGGGCTTGTCCAACTAAGCCTCCCAATTTGTTATACTTCATAATTGTAAATGGGCCTTTTAGCTGGTAGCCTTTTTCCTTTTCTTTATGTCCATTATTCGGCCCAATTTCAAACTTTTAACGGAAGCTGATTATTTAAATTAAAATTAAGAGATTGGACCAAGATCACTACATTATATTCGTGGACAAAATAAAATTTTGCATTACAAACATTTTAAAAAATACTCTATTATGGTCAGCCGTCTCCTGATTTTTACTTCGTACTATCTTAAATCCCGTGTGATGCACGGATTCCGTTAATATTTAAATATAATTTTTTAAATATTTTATTTAATCATATATTAAATTTAATATGTTTATATAAATATATAATAAATATAGTTTTAAAAAAAATAATAATAAAAGAATTAGAAATGAATTGTGATCAAAGTTTAGTAGGATAAATTTTGGTTGTAATTTAGCGGGATAAGGCGATCATATTTAGTAATTTAGCAATTTAGTAGTGTGTGTATAACACTATTTATTTATTTAATAATCAAAATCAGGAGATAACTGTTAAACCAAATTATACTCCATTCTGGTTATTATAGTATCCTATAGATATACTTTATCTTTAATTTTACGTAACTAATTAGTAATAATTAAATAAATCATGACAATTTATTATCTGATCAAAATTTAGTAGGATAAATCATGACAATTTAAATAAATCATGACAATTGATTAGAAGAATATACTGGTTGAATTTGTTAAGCTTGGTTGACTAAATGGAAGGAATAGAAGAAATTAATTAATTAGTTGAAACTACTAAACTAGTGAGTTTGTTTACCTATTATGCTGTGCTCTCTAATATTCTATGTACACCTACGTACGCATATATGCATGAATTTATCATTTATGTAAGAAAATTTATTAAAATTTTAAATTAGCTTTGGCAGCTGCCCGAACTTGTAAGTGGTTGGTCAAATTCATATTACTACTAATTTGTTTCCAATTTTTTGTTGATAATTTGTGATCTCACCTAGGACATGAGCTTAAACTCGGCAACAATATTTAGGGCATGTTTGGTAAATCTGATCAGTCAGTTTATTGGTGTATAAGTCCGTAATAATTTATTGACGAGTGTTTGTCGACCAAACTTATAAGTTGAATTTATAAGCTGATAAGTTGAATATTAGTAACGATGTATTTTTTCTCAACTTATTTTTTTATTTTTCATTTTTTTATCGATTTTAGTTTTAAAATATATTTTTTTAAAATGTTACTCAAACTTAAAATATAAGAATTAAGATAATTATATTTAAAAATTATTTATTTTAGTTCATTTAATTAAAAAATTCTGAGTTATAAGTTAAATTATCCAATACCTTGTATAACTTATAAGCATTTATTAACTTATCACTTATAAGTCATTTATTCGATCTAAGTCATAAGTTATTATTTTAAATTTTCCAATAGACACTTAATTGGAGGTTTCCTATTTTTCGGTTGCTGACAATTTTGAGGGAGATTTAGTGAGACTTGAAGAGGAAGAAGAAAGAGAGATTAAGAAAGAATGTTCTTTGAATGGTGGAGTAGAGATCCTACAAAATCTGCCATCATCATCGTCAACTCTTGCAACAACTTCTTCATCCTCCTACAATCCTGGCCCCATCACCCTTTGCATTTTCATAATTTAGGCACACATTTATCAATCTTTTGCTAATTCATACCATAACCATTTTATATTTTCCGTAATGACCCATATCAGTGTTCTAAAAATCGGTTTACTCAGTTAAATACTCGGATGCCGTAAAACAACAGACTCAAATTTGAGCGAGTATTCGCATGTCAAAACTAAGTACTCGAAAAATCGACCAATTACTCAGATTTTGAAAATGTACCGAATTTATAACTTTGTTGATAATATTATAATTTTGTTGATAATATTATTGGTGTAGATTTTTGTGCATGCATGGGTTCATCATTATTATTGAGCTCTCCACCAGCTTATCAAACACTAACTCTTAGTATGTGCCCATGAGCGCATGCTAAAAAAATCCTATTTTAATAGGCATCTTTTTATTTAATTTTCTATGAAAGTAATTGAATTATTAAAATAGACAAAGTTAGCATGAAATAGTTTGTTAAGTAACCAACAAGTTTAGCCACTTTAGTTTATCTACATTTGCTACTCCACAAACATCAAGGCAGCGTTTGGTTACTTGTTTCACTATATATACTATAACAACAAAGTGTATGACTTCGTAGTAACATTTACAGAGCGCTTCAAAATCTATCATATCTCATCGGAAATGGAAGTTCCGGGAAGTTACATGAGTGGCTTGGACGAATCGTATCGTCCCTTGCCTTCTCTTTACATGGCTTTTATGTTGATCTGGTCTTTCTCCGCTGTTTTTTGGACTGTTAACACTTACAAAACTCGATGTTTTCAGGTCATTTCCTTGTTCTGTTTTTTCTCATTATGGTGCATGTAATTATACATTGTGTTTGTATTGTTTACGAAATCGTTATCGAGATTGATGAACATGCACATTTTAGATTTGGAATTTACAAGTTTTAGATTTCATTGGACTTAAGTATGATAACCTAGTCGAAAGAGTTGGATATACCGAGTATGTTTGGTTTGGTTTAATTTGGTTTTAGCATGTGCACGGAGCCACATATACGTTGAATGTCGATAGTAATATTTATTTACTTAGGATATTTGAGAAGGTTACATATTAGTACAAGGCCACAGGGGTGTTTTTATGTTGCAGGGAAGGTGTCCTTTAGGTATATGTTCATCTTTGGTTAAAACTCGTCTAATTTGATTCATTGTTAATTAAAGAATCCATAAAAAAGGGCTCAAAACTCGTTTTTTTTTTGTCTTCCGTTGAGGTTAGTTAGAGTTTCTGAGCTATTAAACACCTAAGAGGGGGAAGGTTCTTGTTTAAGATTAGAGTTGCTAATGAAGGAACTACTAGGGAACTGAAAATCGAAGATTTTCAATTGTAATTACTTAAGACTGCATTACATTACATTTTGTATGAATTCGTGTATGTCTCCAGTTACATTAGGAATTTTGAATGTTATATGTGCATTTTGTCTATTTGGTAATTGTATTAATTTGTTGACATTTATATGTGCTACGGCAGACAAATAATTTGCAATGGGCACTTGCATCAGTCCCCTTACTCAAAGCCTTGCAACTAACTCTGTCCTTCCTATTCTGGTATGCCTCTGTCAATCTATAAAATTAACAAATTCTGAACTTCATGCATCATATGGCGATGCTGCTACCACTTAGACGACAATTTTTAAGTGTCCTCCACGATATTGTATATGTGTACTCACTAGACTTAGCAGATTGGTCTATGTATGTTACACTAATGAAGTTAAACTATTTTCATCCATGTAATTAGGACATCTAGTTAATGATTAGTTTTCAACTCAATTTGATTAGAAGATGAATACGTAAGATGGTTTAGATAATCATGACTAAACTACTAGAAACTTTTTTTGTATGGATTGTTGTTGCAGGTACTCTTGCTTTTATTTTCAGACATGCTCTCTTTGGATTTCTTTCGGAGTATATGTAACTGGAATACTGTTTCAAACAGCTTCATTCGTATCGTTCTTTCTCATTTCTCACGGGTACTGTATTATGTGTGAGCGCCTTTCTGTGCCTGAACGACGAACTATGGCAGCTCTAGGATGTGTCTTTTATCTGATTCTAGTTGGTCATAGAGCTTCTGTTCCTTACTTCACAGTAAGTTACTAATTGCAGACAAATGTCAAACGAAAAAATTGCCAATCTTTGAATCTAATGCTAATTATTTTTTTGGATCCAGGTGCTTCTGGTGCTTAATTATTTCATTTTGTTCTATGTAATATTCCATCATATATCTCAAAACCTATCAGTACTGCGCGAGCAGTTGATGTATATCATAGATGACGATGTCAATGCAATGCGTGATGCAGTTTATACAAAATACATGATGTTCAAGTAAGCATTTTACTTGCTCTTCAAAAACCTACTCTGATTCTGAAAACATGGATCATGTAAAGTTAATTTCTTCTGAGATTCGATCTTTTAATGTGAACTCCTCAGGAAATTTCAAGGTGCCATGCAGATTGTAGCTGTGGCAGAAACTGCAGTAAGAATCTCGACTTATTTCTCTTCTCCGTTTTAAATAAATCTAAATTTTGTCATAAATATTGGCTTATTCCCTTCAAACTGAAACAAAGTATTTTTGCAGATTTTCATTAATATGGGCGATTCACTGGAAAATTACTGGTTTCGCTTGTTAGTCAGGGAATGGGCACAATTTTGCATCTTTCTTTATATCGGGTATGTATGTTCTTCCTTCAATGTCCTTTTAGTTACTGCAAGCAGATCATAACATCTTCTAAATTTAGATGGACTTTCTGGCCACAAGAATGGGCACCGCGTTTCTCTGTTATGCCGACTTTGAAGTCTAAAGGGGAAATAATCATGCCTCCTATCTACAGCATTGTAAGTGAAGGACTTTATCATCTTCATTGAGCTCTTTAAACTAAAACTTGCACACCCCAGTAGAGTTGTCAATAAGTTGCGTTATGTTATTGCAGGAAATGGATGCTACCAGATTTAAAGATTTCAGTTCTCATCAATGGCAAATTGGCGTGGTAAGTGATGTTGGCTCAAACTCCAGGAGTCTTTCTTTTGTTCACATGTTTTCTGTGAGTTTTAGGTGTGAGGACAGTACGGCATATCTTATGTTTGTTAGTAACCAACTGCCTGTTTCCTCACGCGAACTCTATACTTTACATTTTGTTGATAAGCTTAGGTTAATTTTTGGTTACTAACCTCCAACTTTTGTTCATGTAGCCAACATCTTTTCGTGACAGAAGATTAAAGGATTCAGTTTTAATCGTAGTTCAACACCCCCATGCATATAGGCCAACTTTATCAAACTCTAAATCACCATGTCAAGACATGAGTTTAAATTCTTCAAGTGAGTTTCATGATCAGAAACAGTAACTCCCAGAATGCACTGTCAAGGAGTATTTTGTGAGACAAGCTTAAGCTGTAGTTTCTGAGGAGATTACCTTAAGTCCTTGACACCTTAAAGTAGCTATTTTCATTTAGTACACATATGTCTTGTTTTAGAAATATGTAATGTAGGCAATGCTAAGAAATTTGTTTTGCTTGGCTATAATGCAGCAAATGTGTATATATCTTGATAGAAATTGTTATATAATGAAGATAAACTAATTGTACATATTTACAAAGCTTAATTTAGAATTTTTTAGTTCTGATTTTTAAATGCGAAATCTGCAAGATTCATGCCTATAAAATTACTGCTATTTTGATTAGAGAAATGGGGTAATTATGTAACCTACATTAGTCAGATATAGCTTCATAGTGATCAGATAAGATAAATAGCAGCCACACATAGTTCCACAGAGATATTTGGATGTAATATATTCACATGCAATACAATTTTTTTGGCTTTCAAATATCTACTATCAGACAATGGGAATACTTCAACTCAATCCTCATGGTTTAGCTGCCTCTTCAGTCTCACATAGTTTCAACAGAATTAGTAGCATTGCAACTGATAGAATTGTCAAAATCTCGAGCTCTCGTTGTTTTACTAAAGGGAGAATTAGAGCTGTTGGAACTGTACCAGAGAGCCAGATAGAAACTGCAACCACTTCAGAAGACCCTCCTTCAGTCAAGTTTGCATTTGTCAGTGTAAGTCCACAGAAAGAGAATAAATACCCTTTTGTTTACAATATCAGAAATTTGTATTTGGGAAATTAAGCTTTGTAAAATCATGTGTCTCAGTCTGTCCTGCTTCCTGATGGAACACCAGACGTGCACTTTCGTACTGCCTGTGGAGGACAGAAACTTAGGGATATAATGCTGGATACAAGTATTGAATTGTATGGACCGTATGTAAGTTCCTTTATTTATTGCATTAATCTTGATTCTCGAGGCACAAGTCATTTTTTTAAACTAAAAACTAAAGTAAGTTTTCTATGTTGAGGTTTCAGTCTAGACCACTTCTAAATTGTGGCGGAGGAGGAACTTGTGCTACGTGCATTGTCGAGGTAATATCCTGGTCCAATAGTACATTTCTTTATTCGACAACTAGATCAGTTTCTCACTATTTGTCAATTGTGGCTGATGATTTTCAATCTGAAGTCGATCTCAAAAAAATAAATTATGATGCATTACTGTGGCATATTGCTTAGCAAGTAAAATAACTCACTTTTACCTGAATATGTCTCTCTTTGTTGGCTTATTAATTAAGGTTGTCGAAGGGAAAGAAATACTAAGCCCTCGGACAGACAAAGAGAAGGAAAAACTCAAAAGGGTATGTACTGTGTTAGTACTGATTGACAGGATAAATTAAGCGTAATTCTGCAGTGATGAATACATTGTTAATCAGTATACAATTTTGCTTGCATTATGTTCACAGATCACAAGTGAATTCTAGTTTGGGGTCTGTGTAACGAGTTTAGTGTTAATGTGCAGAATCCGAAAAACTGGAGACTTGCATGTCAAACAACAGTTGGGACACCTGATTCTGACGGTCTGGTATGTAGCTCCTATTGCTTCATTTATTACTCTCAGAGCGAGTTCATTTTTCATTTCGTAGTTACTTGTGCTTAGCTTTTTATAACTTACATTAAGGCTGGAATCATTCAATAGCATTGCATAAGCAATTCTAAGCAATCACACTATCACAGTTAAGGGGTCAATTCACATTTTTCTGGAAAATTACGCTGCAATCAGCCTCCAAATCATAGTGCATTGTTAGATGCAAAGATGATGAGGGTATAAATCTTTTAAAGAGTTGAAAACTGTAGTTTGGTTGACTGAGGCCTTGCTCCCGAGTTTTTATTAGGTAAGGAAATAACTGATTGAGAGGTAAACTACTTTCATCCCAAAAATAAGATGAAAGTTTTGGAGTGGAAGTATGTAAAATTTACATTAATCACCACTTGCTTTCATTCCTTCTAAAAACTCGGGAGCACGATTAGGAATGAAAGTGCAACTATTTTACTTACCTTGCCCTTGCTTTTGACCCTTTTGAAAACTCGGGAGCAAGGGGTGAAAGTTGATGATTCTATTTTCTAGCTAGCACTTGACTATCTTCTATAGTTCTTTCTATTAAGAAAACGATGACCTGATAGAATTTTTAACCAAAATGCTTAAACAACGACCTACTTGAAATTCACGAGTTTATAAACTCTCCAATCACAGACATATTAGGTCTCCAGTTTGTTTCACTTCCACTTTGAAGGCAATTTCTGAGTCCATTTCAGGTCCAAAGGCCTCGTGTTTATATCCCAAAAATGAACAAGAGCATTTGATTTTTAGTCACACGCAAACAGGCTCACACACAGCACACACAGAGAGAGGGATCAGAACTATGTGCATTTTTTTTGCAGTGCAATTGATGTAAATTATACAATGCAGGTTGTCATTCAACAACTACCTGAGTGGAAAGGGCACGAATGGACTTATGGCAAAGAGTTCCCTTCAGAATCTTGATTCTTCAGCGTGTTCTATTATAATTTCTTCCTTTTCACTTGCATATTATCATTCATTAGGTTTGAATATATAAAATAATTAGTTTCAAATATACAAAGTCTCTTAATGTATGATCTCAGAATTTATATACCCTGTGATCTGAACAGTAACAACGGGAACTCTGAAGGAAAAGAAAGGTGAGAACTAAAAAGTTACATGACCATATTACATCTCAAAAACATTGGGTTTAAAATACAACTGAACCACTGAGATATGATATTTAAGACCAATTTGTCGTTTGGATCATGAAATTTTGACTAGGCTAACGAGAGTGAAAATGAGATTTCAATTAAGGAGCAAATTTTTTAGGAATCCGGTCAGGAGCAAGCGTTCGTTACAGCATAGCACACCGCTATGATATGCTGCAACAAACGCCTTATAAGTGATTCAAGATGATTCTAAATTGCTCCAGACCATCTTGCAATTTTTTATTAAAGAATCTAAATTGCTAAAAGATGATTCAAGATTCAAACAGCAGAGGTGTAGACTGATGAGTCATTGTCATTCCTCAAAAATTTTATAAGTGAAGGACCATTTGTCCCTTCCAACTTAAAGTCATAAAATGTGAGTGAAAGCACAATCCAGTAGGCTATTATTGGGCCTCAGGTTTGGTGATACATATAAAAGCATCATGGACCAATGAGTCCTTCAAACTCATAAGAACTAGCAGTGGTCCACTGGATGACTTTAATGTCTTTCATTCTGCTTCTGAAATCGACTATGTGACATATCGTATTGTTAACTTTAGGCTGCAAATTATTGAAGTTCAGAAAGTTTGCCAAACTAGTTGAAACCAGGATGCATTACTTTTTACAAGATATATTCTCTTCATCCAAAAGTGAAGTTACCTATAATTCTTTGCTTAGTTTGCACGAATACAACTAGACGAAACACACAGGCTTCTTAGTCCTTCCTTGAGCTTGCAATTTTAGCATCTCGAATATACATAAATCAGCCAATGATTTGTTTAGGTATATTATTCGGTTGTAAAATATCTTCTTTTGAATCTTATGTAGTGACAATTTTAGTAGTAATAGGCACGATTTTGGCTTTACGTTTACTTTGTTACATTATTTATCGATTAGTGACAAGATCATCAACGCCAGCAGAGGACGATGAAAGTGATCAGAGTGATTCTGATACTGCTGTCATCCAAATGCAAAATAGAGCCGGAAATGTACATCGTATAATGTGATTTGCACTGCAGAAATCAACTACTTGCTGTATTCTAGTTGCAGGTAAATGATCAGTTCTGTTTTTTAAGCTTATTTGATTAGTTGTTTAATGTACTCAAATTTGTACCTCTCAGAAGTGGTATCAGATATTGTTTAATTATCTCAGAGATGAGCTTGAGTTCACTACTGATTTCATGAGTACAATCTCGCGGTCTGATATATATTCCTCTTAGTATCATTTTCACAGGCAATCGGATAATCTAATAGTTGTGTCATGACATTATATCCAACTCATTTGTTAATTTGAGAAGAAATTTCACATTTTACATGTTTGGACAATGCTAGCTACTTGTCTGAGCACTGGATCACAACGATACATTCACGAGAGTAACTACCTAAAACTACATACTTAAAATTGAAAGAAGCCTCTGTTAAGGCTTTAACACAAAGTAGTCTGAACCAATACGTTTTGAACTCGTATTGTTGGTGCACATAACCCTCCACACTTTGAGCACTCCATCCATACTTCCCGTGCAAACAATGCACTCATCTTGATCACTCTCGTCCAGCATCCTTCCCTGAAATGCAGCCAGGCTCCTGATCGGACCACGATGACCCTCAAGAACAGCAATGCAAGTGTGCTCACCGTCCTGCTGCCTGATCCAGACCCGACTCGTTGAATCAGCTGAACCACTAACTACAAGATTAGCAAAACTTGTCAAGCACATTACTGCATGAGTATGCCCCTTGAGTGGTCCACCGTATTGCAATTGCCCTGAAAACCAACCCTTTGTCCAATAGTGAATATAACCATCAGTGCAGCCTCCATATAGTACTCCACCTTCAGAACTTAGGCTTAGTGCTTTAACAGGTGAGTATTTTGCCTGTAATGTCACGGTGAGGGCGTGGGGGCGATCACCTCTACAAAAGTTTCGTCTCCACACTTTGACTGTGGCATCATCTGATGCTGTGTAGAGGACACCATCGTCACCAAGGGCAATAGCATTTACGGGAGCTGAATGTGCTTGAATTGTCTCGATGCATTTGAGATCAGAAATTCGCCATACTTTAACAGTTCTGTCCAGAGAAGAAGAGTAAATAATGTCGTCTGGTAGATTGATAGCCAGTGATGATATCGGAGCAATGTGCTTCATCTGTTACATGTACAGTAAACAGTTCAAAATCTTAACATATGCAGTACTTAAGCATTAATACTATGATTCGACAATCATCAATTAAAAAAATTCATATAGAAAGGTTAAAACACTCTTGATGATAACCAGATTACCAGATTACAGAGTTATCAGTACCCTACAACGATGTTTTTCCTGTTCGACGACATTAAAGGTGTTCATGTGGTGTTCTGATGTACTTTACATAACACAACGGAGAGTTTGGTGCAAAACAGTAAACATATTAAAAGAAGTTGTCTGAACTCAAATAGAACATATAGACTTTGTTCTAACTACATTCATTTCGATTATACAGATCAATCACTCATTTCGATTTCAGGAAGTAGTACATCTCCAAACTGGGAAAGATGTATAGTTTTGTATGAGTAGATGAGGAAGCTGAAGAATTTTAATACAATCTTACTTTTTCCGTCTTTTGAGTTATGATGGATCTGTTAGGAGTTGTATCACGTCGGTTATGGGAGGGGCAGATTGTTAGAATATAAACAACAAGATAACTCCATTAGTACGAGGCCTTTTGAGAGGAACCCAAAAACAAATCTAGAAACGTTAATTGCAGATCAACATCAATAATTGCAGATCAACATCAATAAATTTGATCAAGACATTCACTCAACCACCATGCAACTTTCGTCACCGAAGTAATATCAGCAATTATATGCACATTATATCTCCAGCAACCACAATAAAGCATAGTAAATAGACAAAATTTAAATGCTGATTAATATTGGCTAACTAATTCAATTAGTACCATCTTATCTTTACCGGAGATGTAGCTCCGAACGTAGCCTCCCATCTTCGGAATAGTTGCTACTCTAACATGTTTAGTCATTCCCTCCCAAGTACGACGACTCCAAATCCTAATCTTGCAATCTGCATAAGCTGCAAAAACTCTGTCATTCGATACTTGAATTGCAACAACCATCTTTGCTTTGCTCTTTAACTGACCGCACTCAGTGAACTCCGGAAGTTTCCATATCCGTATCACATTTGTATCAGAGCCAGTGTAAGCTGTACCTTCAGATACCGCTATTGACAAGACCTGCCCGTCCTTTTTAAGGACGGACATAATGCACTTGCACGTTGTGATGGCGGATGTGTTATTTTTTTGCGGGGAATGCAGAGAGGGCGTTAGAGGTTGTGAATCGGTGAGTGAGAATGCGGAGAGTGCAATGGGAGTGGATAGGCGTGGTGGCGTAAACGATGGATTTTCGGAGAAATTTTCAGAGGTGTCTTGTCTAAGCGAAATGCTTCGTAAAAATTCGATGTTGTGGTTTTCTCGTATTGCGAAAGATGGGACGTTCATAATTGGAGGCTCTTCTGTTGGTTTCATGATATTGTTAGCTAAATTGTTTTGGATCTTTGTTGCAAATATGTTCTGGCTACTGGCTTAGTTGCTGAATAATGATCTAAGATGATTAGAAGTATTGAAGGAGAAGAAAAGTGTGGAGATTGTATAAAATGCTGCAGTACTCTTGTGTTAAAGAAATGTTCTTTCTTCTTATGATCCCTCCGTCCTAAAAAAAACGTTTCCCATTATGACTTTTTAGATTATTCATGGTAAACGATTGATTACTAATTTACGTATAATCTATAAGATCAAATATAATGATGAGTGATCTTGTTGGATTCGTATTTATCAATAGTTTAATATAATGAAGTTTTTTAATTTAATACTATAAAATTAAAGATATTAATAATAAAAAAAGTGCATTGACAAACGTGTCCAATACAAACGGTTAAAGTATTTAGGAACGGAGGGAGTACTACTTAAAATGATTGGCCCATACTCCTAAATATCCGATCCGATCCAATACGATCTCATATTCCTCGACATGAATCCAAGCTCAAAATCGAACTATAAATTTAACATTATTTGATACGAATTTAATAGGTTAAATTCCTTCTGCTAATTCTGAGCAGCTAAACATTTTAAAGTTCATAAGATAAATTAGTTTTCATAAGAAAGAACATCTATTATATATATAATAGAGCAAATAAGGGGTTGGATGAGACAATTTATTCCAAATTACTAATTTACCCCTCAATAATAAATACAAATAATTGTCAAATTTAATATCATGCATTAATTACACTTAAATCATTATTACTCATTATTAATAAATATAAATAATTGCCATATTTAATAACATATATTAATTATACCTAACTCATTAGTATTAATAATATTATATATGTTACCATGTATCATTGAATATTAACAACCTATAATTAGATATCTAAAATTTAATAATATTTGCCTGTATATATACTAAATTCTTGTTTTTTTGAAGACTTTATATAAAATAAATTTATTTTCAGCAAATAAATTTAATATGTTAGCTAATATGAAAATGACAATGTTAGTGTATCAAATATTAAATTTAAGAAATATAATAGGTATTCTCTTTGTATATGAATAAAAGAGTGGGTTATGAGAGGGGGTTTATAATTAAGTTGAGATTCTTATTATATGACCAAATCGAATATAAACTAAGACTGGTTTGAAGATTTTGAATATATATCATAAAATATTAAAATATCAAGTTCATTACAGTTACATTAATATTTTACAATAGTAAGGTGAATCATTTTTTTTACATTAACCAATTTAAAGTTTTTTCAAAGGTATAAGTAAAAGAGTTATAAGATTACTGCAGTGGTATGTAAATCGAAAATTTCGCCGATAAATTGCTACAAGACAACCAAACAATCTATTGAGCAAAATCGGAGCATACAACATTTTTGTCATTTTTGATCAAAATCGGCAATTTTCCGATCAAAATTTGACGAATAAAACACACAATTTGAGGCTATGAAGAGAAGAAAAGGAAGAAGAAATATACTCAACATCGAGTTGGTGAAGAATGACGATTTTAAATGAAGAAATCAGACGGTTGTCGAATAGAAACTGAAAAAAGATAAGGGAAGAAGAAAAGAGATGCGTAAAGATGATTAAAACTCTTATTATTTTAATAAATAATACACACAAAATAATGTTATAACTTAGTACGGATGTACAAATGCAATTTTACACATCTGAAATATAATTATTTTACTTATATATTTTAAAAAGAATATAAAAATATGTTCGATATTATTTCAATTTAGCATTTCGATAAATTCTCGATTTTTGATAAACCGTAAATCTGTAGTTCAACCAATTTAGTCCATTTTTCAATTTTCATTACCATTGATTACTGACCTATCTATTAATATATATATCATAAAAAATGATGTATATTGAAAAATGTATTTATATTGTCAATTGTACAATATTATATTTAATATGTTGGTTTTCATATTTAATCATTACATTTTATAATATGGAAAGTAAGATTACCTCATATTTATTGTATTTTGTATCAATAATTGTACCATGTAAACAACTATAATAACTCTATAAATAACTCTACAATATTTCATTCTTATGAGTTGTAATTATTTTCATGAGATATGTGTGCTTTCATTTGTATTATATTTTAATCGTATATTACGATTTCATTTCCGCATATTCAATTCATTTTGAGAAAAAACACGTTAAGTACGACATCGATCTCAATTTCATAAAGAGAGATATTTAATTAATCGATCCATTATAGCAGACAGATGGTTACAAGTCAGGACGATGACCCTCCTACTAATATAGTAATTAGCTGGTAAAGTAACGGTGAGGGCATTGAGACACAAATTTTCACTACCAAAATTGCGGCGCCATACTTTGACTGTGCATCATCAGATGCAGTCTAGAGAACACCGTTTTCTGCTACTAGCAGCTTGGTTTGTTTTCATGCATTTGAGATCTGAGATTCTCCATGCTTTAACAGTTTTGTTCAGGGAAGATAAGTAAATTATGTTGTCTGATAGACTGATGTCCAGTGATTTGATACTTGGAATCAACATAAGCTGCGAAAACCCTGTCATTCGGGAAGTGTTATCATGGAGTTTCTTTTCCTCTCAACTCCCGACTCGATTGAGAATTCCCGCGATATTTGGGAAATAATTAAAATTAATAATTTTATATTTTTAATAAGTTTTTATGATTAAAAATAACCTACTAATTCGTATTATATAAAAATATTAATAATATCTTAATTTTTTAATATAAAATCATATTAAAATTGATTTATAATATAAAGAAATGATAAATTAAAAATAGATATTATATTTCATTGTAAAAAAAATTATCAAGAAAAGTATAAATTATTTTAAAAAAATAATAATATTTTAAATCCTATTATACACACAATCGGGGTCGTGCGGAGAAATACAAATTTTAGACTTCGCCCTGATCCCAAAATTTTTTATAAAAATTTTCTCGTTCTCCGCCCACTAAGAATTTCCTAAATTCCCGGGGACGGGATTGTAATGGGTTCAGGAGAAGCGAGATTAATGTCCATCTCTATCTGTTTGGTTGAGACTAAAAAATGAAGAGTGAAAAAAGCGAGCATATTCATTACTAAATCGTCTGAACCCCAGTTGTTGATATTTAGGTTGACAAAGTGAATTTTATATATGTGAGGTGAGTGAAATAAATTGGAAAAATATTGGATAAATTAATAAGAGTGCAAGACATATTAAAACTAATAAAAAACAATTTATAATTTTTTTTATAAAAATTAATAAGAGTGCAAGACATATTAAAAGAATTAGGCACAGATAGATCCCAAAATTTTTTATAAAAATTTTCTCGTTCTCCGCCCACTAAGAATTTCCTAAATTCCCGGGGATGGGATTTTAACGAGTTCAGGCGGAGCAAGATTAATGTCAATCTCTATCTGTTTGGTTGAGACTAAAAAATGAATGAGTGAAAAAAGCGAACATACTCATTACTAAATCGTCTTGTTATGGATTAAAAACTAATATATATAATTGCTGTATTTAATACTAAGGAACGTGAGCTTCGAAGCTCGATTTGACTGCTCTTGTGTTTCGTAACTCAATCTGCCTTAACAAGATGCCTACGTACCTTGCTGATTGCCAAGGATCAAGTCAAAAAACGTAGTTCTGATGTGTGGGGTGAGACCCCTTATATAGATGTTGGTGGTCCTTGAATTGGACTTGGTATAGGAGACTTGGTGGGCAAGTCTCATAATTAGAATGAACTTTGGAGTCCTAGATAGTAGGAAACTGATTCCTTATCCTTTTAGGTCCCCTTGAGGTTTATCTATAAGGATTTATATCCTTATCAGGACTCTTCTCAACAGCTGATTTTTTCCCTTATTAATTAATTACGAAATTAATTAATAATCAGGGCTTTTGGGCCTTTTTTATTCCACCAGACCTGATTTGGTCCATCAGGCTTAACCTTTCTGGTCTGAATATCGTATATCTTTTTATTGGGCCTAGCAGCCCACACCTTGCAGTACTTAATTATACAATCAGGATTTATTTATCCCTATCATTTGCCCCCCAACTTTTGGGAAACGTTGATTATGTTTCGCAGAAGTTAAGTCTATTCATTCCCTTACAGGGTTTTGTTTTTGCGTAAAGTGTGGAGCGACCTACACATTTACAACAACTTTTCCTTTAATTCAGGAATTATCCTAATTTCCAGGAATTTTTCCCTAATTTTCTGGGATTTATCCTTAATTTTCTGGGATTTATCCTTAATTTCTGGATTTCCCCCTAATTTTCTGGGATTTTTCCCTAATTTTCTGGGATTTATCCTTAATTTCTGGATTTCCCCCTAATTTTCTGGGATTTTCCCCTAATTTTCTGGGATTTATCCTTAATTTCTGGATTTTCCCCTAATTTTCTGGGATTTTCCCCTAATTTTCTGGGATTTATCCTTAATTTTATGGGATTTATCCTTAATTTCTGGATTTTCCCCTAATTTTCTGGGATTTTTCCCTAATTTCTGGATTTTTCCCTAATTTTCCGGGATTTTTCCCTAATTTTCAGCCTTAAAATCGATCAGGATGTATAAAAAATCGATCAGGATTCCTGACCGATTTCAATCAGGATCCTGATCGAACTAGCTCAGGAATTAACATTCTGGTCGACGTGATCTTCGATCAGGATTCCTGATCGATTTCGACCAGGACTCTGATCGAACTGGTCTTTAATGTGTCATTCTAGTCGATTGAAACATGAGCTTAATCGACCAGGATTCCTGATAGATTTCGATCAGGATTCTGATCGATCTAAATGGCTTTCTATCGCTCTGATCGAATGAAATATCGATCTAGATTATCTTTTATATCGATCAGGACTCTGATCGATCTTAGCATTTTTCTTCCTTCTTGCTCGAATGAGGAATCGATCAGGATCTTTTTCGGATCGATCAGGACTCTGATCGAACTTAGGGGATTTCTTCCCTTCTGTTCGAGTGAGGAATCGATCAGGATTTTTTTCGGGGTCGATCAGGACTCTGATCGAACTTAGGGGATTTCTTCCTTCTGTTCGAATGAGTTATCGATCAGGATCTTTTTCGGGGTCGATCAGGACTCTGATCGAACTTAGGGGATTTCTTCCTTCCTGTTCGAATGAGATATCGATCAGGATCCTTTTTTGCGTCGATCAGGACTCTGATCGATCCAGTTTAAAATTCTGGTCGATTTTTGACCATTCATTTTCCATAGGAGCTTCTAGATTATTCCTGATATTTATAGTAGATGGGCTTTTAGGTTGGGCCTGGCTAAATGGGCCTAGAAACGCCTCGTATTCCGAGCTTTTCGCCTATATAAGTGTAGTGTGAAGTGAGAATCCTCACTTCACTTCTCATTTCTCATTTCTCATTTTCTCCCACAAACTTCTCTAGAGTTCTCCCTTTGAGTAGGCGATTTCCGGCGAGCACACAGCCACCGTAGCTCCACCATTCTCAAGTATTTCTGGGTTTCAAGCTTTTAAACGAAGCATATCAATGGCGGACCGCGACTTGGCTCGTTTGCAGAAGATGAATGTCTCTAAGAGAGGTACAAACATTCAAATTCAATCTCCATATACTTCTCTCATTGACATGATTAACTCGAGAGGTGATGAATATCCTTCTCTATCTGAGTTAGATTCGTATAATCATGGTAACACTTTTCATGAGTTAGATGATAGAATAGAGTCTATGAATACCCTGTACATACTTCCACCCCACCTTAGGATCACTCCAGCCGCCCCTGGGGATAGCACATTCCTTCAGGCCTAACTGGGGCTTTAGGAGGAGCGATACGGTGGTTGGATCCACCAAACACGCTAAGGATTGGTCTTACCACTCCGTCACTCCCCATGACTTTACTGACATTGTTACGGGGAGTGACATTGAGACTATTGAGCTTCTGGGTTCTCAAGCCCAAGCTGCGGTAATTTTCTTTCTCTTCTTCTTTGAATCCCAACTTTCTTGTATTCCAACAAACTTGTGCTAACTCATACATATTTCTTTGCAGAGTAATACCTACTTCCAGGCGGCCCTACATCAGGCTAGATCTTGGAAGGGTAACTCTGATGTTTTTGAGAAGGAGATGAAGAAGTGGGAGGAGAGAGCCAAGGTGCTAGAGAAGAAGCTGGATACGAAGAAAGAGGAGCTGGCTAAGGCTATTCCGAGCTGGTGAAACTTAGGAGCGATAAGGATAAGCTCATCGATGACTACATGGATTCTGACAAGTTTAAGAATCTCATGGAGATTCATGATGATGGTCTTTATTCCCTACAGTTCACTCAGGGATGGGATGCGGCCGTAAAGGCGGTTTCTGAGAAGCACCCGGGCTTAGTCGACCCTAAGGACTTCATAAGTCCCGAGCAGGCTGAGTCGGAGGACAGCATAGACGCCCTCTTCAACTCCCCTCATCCAGATGATCGCATATTGGATCCTAACACTGCTTCTCCTCCCGCTTCTCCTGCGAAGGACGCTGAAGGCGCTGATAAGGAGAAAGAGAATGAAGGCTCCCGCATGGAGGAGTAGTTTTTCTATTCTGTAATTTTATCTTTAATTTATGTGTGGACTTTTGCTTGTATCAGAACTTATTATCCCTCCGGGGTTATTTTATATGCTACTTTCCTTATTTGCATTCTCTCCTTCATTTTTCGATACTTTAATATTCAAACTTGGCTTAATGGGCCACACAAGTATTATCACAACTCAAACATCCATAGGTTGAAATAATTTCGAACTCTTCAATTTCTAGTCTGATTTTCCAAAACCTTACATAATATGGGTTCGACCCTGATCTATAATAGCTAGAAAATAAAAATCCTATGCAAACAAAGCTTCAAGGTGCTTTTAAACCTACTTGTCACAATGACAAGTGAGAATCGTACTTCGACCATCTTACACGTAGTAAACCTTCAGGTTTTGTGCGTGCCAGGTTCTCGGGACTTCAAAACCATCCATAGTCTCCAGCTTGTAGGTTCCTCTACCCTGAACGCTCTTGACTCTATACGGCCCTTCCCAATTTGGGGCAAGCTTTCCTTTCTGTCCGACACCAGAAGCCTCTATTTTTCTCAAGACTAGGTCTCCTTGTTTGAAAAACCTCTCTTTAACCCTTAGGTTGTAGTAGAATGAAGCCTTTTTCTGATATTCTACTATCTTTGCATGTGCTTTATCTCGCACTTCATCGATTAAATCCAGGGCTAACCTCTGCCCTTCCTCATTTTCTTCTGCGTTGAAAGCCTGAATCCTTGGAGAGGAATGTGATATCTCCACGGGAACTACTGCTTCTGCCCCATATGCCAACATGAAAGGGGTTGCACCTGTCGTGACTCTACAGGTAGTCCTATAAGCCCATAATATGGGAAGTATCTCATCCACCCAATTATTTCTCGACTTCTCGATCCTCTTCTTTAATCCATCCAGGATTATTCGATTTGCAACTTCTGCTTGCCCATTAGCTTGTGGGTGAGCCACAGAGGTGAACCGTAACTCAATTTCATTTTCTTCACAATACTTCTTAAATTCCTCGTTGTTGAATTGTGTTCCATTGTCAGTGACGAGGATACGGGGAATTCCATATCGGCACATAATGTTTTCCCACAGGAATTGTGCAACTTGCTTAGTTGTGATTTTGGCTAAGGGCTTGGCTTCAATCCACTTAGTGAAATAATCAATGGCTACAATCAGAAACTTCCTTTATGCCGTGGCCATAAGGAAAGGCCCTAAAATATCCATCCCCCACATAGCAAAGGGAATAGGTGAGTTGATAGAGGTCAGCATCTCGGGGGGTTGTCTGACGACTGGTGCATGCTTCTGACAGCGATCACACTTCTTCACATATTCTTTGGTATCAGCCATCATTTCTGGCCAATAGAAGCCTAAACGGGTTATCTTATGAGCCAAGGCCCTGCCCCCCAAGTGTTGTCCACAAATACCTTCATGCACTTCTTCAAGAGCCAAGCGTGCCTCATCGGGCCTGAGACACCTCAAGTAGGGAACCACGAAAGATCTTTTGTAAAGAATCCCATCTATCAAAGAGTATCTTAGTGCCCGAACAGTTAACTTCCGTGCTTCAGTTGCATCACTTGGCAACCAACCGGTCTGAATGTGAGCCTTGATGAGATCAATCCATGATGTCCCCAAGCCTATGGGAGCTACTAGCTTAACATCTATGCTCCGTGTCTTCAAAACACGGAAGTACACACTTCCTGAACTTTCTTCAATCTCAGATGAAGCGAACTTTGATAGCGCATCTGCTTTAACATTTTCTTCCCTTGGAATGTGTTCAACATGGCATTCATTAAATTGGGTCATCACAGCCCTTACTAGGCGGACATACTTAGCCATCGTATCATCCCTTGCCTCAAATTCTCCCTTTACCTGGGATATGATCAGCTTCGAGTCTCCACGAACCTTTAAGTTTTTTACTCTAAGTGTCCCAGCTAAACCAAGGCCAGCTATCAGGGCTTCATACTCTGCCTCATTGTTTGTGGTTGGAAAATCTAGCTTCATAGCATACTCAATTAAGAACCCATCAGGGCTTTGCAAAACCAACCCTGCTCCACTGGAATTTGTTTTTGAAGCTCCATCAAAATAGAGAACCCAATATTCTTTCTCCTTGTCATTCTTCTCCCTGTCCCCATTGTCGACTCTCTTGTCTTGAGGTATGGTATCTTCCTGCCCCCCGACTTCTTGGTTGGGTATGGTACATTCCACCACGAAGTCAGCTAGTGCCTGGGCTTTTATGGCCGTACGTGGCTTATACTTGAGATCGAACTCTCCCAACTCTATTGCCCACTTAATCAGTCTCCCACTTGCCTTGGGACTGTGAATGATATTTCTCAGTGGCTGATTTATTAGCACTTCAATTTGGTGAGCTTGAAAATAAGGACGCAGCTTTCTTGAAGCCATTACCAAGGCTAAAGCGAATTTCTCAATGGCTGAATAATTCAACTCAGCACCATGCAAAATTTTGCTGACATAGTATACGGGTTTCTGGACTTTCAGTTCCTCCTTAACCAACACCGCGCTCAAGGCGCTCTCTGAAACAGCCAAGTACAAGAATAAAACTTCATTCAGAACTGGCTTGGCCAACAACGGGGCCTGGCCCATATACTTCTTTAACTCTTCAAATGCCTTCTGATTTTCCTCACTCCATACGAAGTCTTTGATGTTCTTTAGTGACTTGAAAAATGACAAGCACTTGTCTCCTGACTTGGAGATGAATCGTCCTAACGCAGCAACCCTTCCTGTAAGCTTCTGAACATCCTTAACAGTTTTTGGTGGTTCCATGTCCAGGATTGCCTTTATCTTATCCGGGTTAGCCTCAATTCCCCTCTTTGAGACCATCAGTCCCAAGAATTTTCCAGATCCTACTCCGAAAGCACACTTCGTAGGATTCAACATCATCTTGTGGTACCTCAGGACCTCAAAAGCTTCCCTTAAATGGGCTATATGATCAGTCTTTACTAGACTCTTGACTAACATGTCATCAACATAGACTTCCATAGTCTTACCAATAAGATCCTTAAAAATTCTATTCACCAACCTTTGATAGGTGGCTCCTGCATTCTTGAGACCAAACGCCATAACAAGATAACAATAAACACCAAAGTCAGTGATAAATGATACCTTTGGAATGTCATTCTTATGCATTTTGATCTGGTTATATCCGCTAAACCCATCCATGAAACTCAGCATCTCATGTCCAGCGGTGGCATCAATCAAGGTATCAATTCTAGGCAGCGGAAAACAGTCTTTGGGGCATGCATCATTCAGATCGGTGAAGTCTATACACATCCTCCACTTTTCATTAGCCTTCTTCACCATTACAGGGTTTGCTAACCACTCCGGAAATTGAATCTCCTCAATGAAACCAGCCTCTAAGAGCTTTTCCACTTCCTGCCTTATAGCCTCTTGTCTTTCCGGGGCAAAATTTCTTTTCTTTTGTTTCACTGTCTTCCGGCTTGGATCCACGTTTAGCTTGTGAGTAATTAACTCCGGGTCTATGCCTGGCATATCAGCTGCTGACCATGCAAACACATCACTATTTTCTTGCAAAAATTTCACTAACTTCCCTCTAAGGGGCTCCTCTAACGTGGCTCCAATGAAAGTCATCCTCTCAGGATTCTTGGGATCTAAAGGAACTGAAACCAATTCTTCTGCTGGCCTTCCTCTATTCTCATCATTTTCTCGAACATCCATATCTTCAATAGGAAGAACCTGCCCCCCGACTCCATCTGCCCTCAAAGAGGCCACATAACAGCTTCTAGCCATTTTTTTGTCTCCTCTCTCTTCTCCAATCCCGTTTCGGGTGGGAAACTTCATGACTGAATGGTAGGAAGAGGGGACTGCCTTGAAGGCATGTATCCCTGTTCTCCCCATGATAGCATTATAAGTTGAACTAGCCTTTACCACCACGAAGTCCAGCATCTGCGTTGCTTGCCTTGGCTCCGTACCTATGGCGGTTGGTAATTTAATTATCCCTTCCACAGGACATTCTACTCCAGCAAATCCATATATCGGCATGTCGGTTGGTGTCAACTGGGAGTCGTTATACCCCATCCTTAGAAAGGTGTCATGGAGCAAGATATACACAGAAGCACCATTATCCACAAGGACCCTCTTAACCGGGCTATTTCCTATTATCGGCGTTATGACCAGTGGGTCGTCATGGGGAAACTTCACACCCTCTAGGTCGGAATCATCAAAAGCCAATGTTACTTCTGTCCTGGCCCTCTTCGGGGCTTCTCCAACAATATGCATAACCTCTCTAGTATATGCCTTTCTGGAATTTTTGGACAATCCAGCAGCAGTTGGACCTCCAAAGATCGTGTTTATCACAGGCCCTCGAGGTCTCGGCCCTCCATAAATGGTGTTTATAACTGGTCCTCTAGGTTGGGGATTCCGCCCCTGATCATCTTGGTCCCTCCTACGATCTTCAAAGTTCTTCCTTCCATTATTATTTCTGTCTCCTCCATCTCCAGTATACTTGTTCAATCTTCCTTTTCGAATCAAAAACTCAATTTCATCTTTCAACTGCCTACACTCATCGGTGTCATGGCCAACATCTTTGTGAAACCTGCAATACTTGCCCTTATCTAGCTTGGCGGGATCAGCCTTCAAGGGCTTAGGCCAGCGAATATCTCTGTCTTTCTCAATCTCCATCAAAATATGACTTCTGGGAGCATTCAGCTTAGTGTATTCATTGAACTTTTGCCCAGGTCCTCCCTTCTTGGGGGTTGAATCAGGGTTTTGTTCGGTTCTAGGATATTTGTCCTTAGCGATATACTCCAAATCAGTTTTTCGTTTCTTGCCTCCAGTGGGCTCATTACTTACTACGGTCTTCCTCATACTTTCTTCAACCTTGATATACTTCCCTGCCCTCTCTTGGAGCTGCAACATGCTCTCAGGGGGTCGTTTGGCCAAAGACATCTTGAAAAACTCATCCCTAGTTCCTTGTTGCAGTGCTATCATGGCTACCTTATCATCAAGGTCTGGGACTTTTAAAGCCTCCTTTGTAAAACGATTCAGGTAATCTCTTAAGGATTCCTTAGCTCCCTGCACAAGACTCATAAGAGATGCTGAACTTTTCTCATGGACTCTTCCACTGATGAATTGTTTAATAAAAGCCTGACTTAATTCTCTGAACGATCCAATAGAATTTGGGGGCAGGCGACTGTACCATCTTTGAGCCATACCCGACAGGGTTTGAGGGAAGGCCCGACACTTTATAGCATCATTCACGGGTTGCAGCAGCAGTGCATTAGAGAATGTCCTAACATGATTAGCGGGATCTCCCGTGCCATCATAGGCTTTGATAGTGGGCATCTTGAATTTCCTTGAGATATGAGCATTCATTATCTCCTCTGTGAAGGGTGGAGTTGGATCATCAGGATCTCCAAGGGGAAGGAGATTGCTTGGATCAGTTCTTGGGACAGCAGCCCTTCTTCTTACCGGACCATCCAGGTCTATGATAGGAGGAGGATTTCTCCCCCTAGGAGGTATGTGGGGTCTGGTGGCTTGGTGAGCCTCCAAATCACGCCTCAGCCTTTGGATTTCAGCCTCATGAGCCCTGATCTTTTCCTGCACTTCTTGGGGATTCGCCCCTGGGGTGCTTTGGGGGCGTTGCCTTCCATCGGCCATTGGCTCTTTTCCAGGACGCCTCCTTCTCGGGGCCACTTCATCATCCGAAGATTCGGAGTCTCTCTCAGTGTATGGATCAGAAAATTCTCGATCCTCAGGGATAGGATCCAAACCTCGTATATAGGGGGGTGACCGCCCTCGTGCTTCGCTTCGCCCAGCATATCCGCTCCCTCCAACCTCAGGGCGTAGGGGCATCCCATAAGGGGGGTTAGTAGTAACAATAGTTGAATATTCATACCCGACGGGTCGAGAATTCACAGGTATATGTACTTGTTGAACTTGAGGATTCGTACCTTGAATAATCGAGGGAGTTGTCCCTTGTGGCTGAGGTTGAGTTCCCCCTATCTGGGCATCCCCCTGAGTAGATGCATAAGTCGAATGGGGCGGAACCTCCACGGTTGACGAAATCACCTGAGTTGTCCCTGAAGGTGTTCCTTCCTCCAGAGTGCTGGTTGTTCTCCGTGTTCTCGCCATGGTTATTGTTCCGTGTTCCCACAGACGACGCCAAATGTTATGGATTAAAAACTAATATATATAATTGCTGTATTTAATACTAAGGAACGTGAGCTTCGAAGCTCGATTTGACTGCTCTTGTGTTTCGTAACTCAATCTGCCTTAACAAGATGCCTACGTACCTTGCTGATTGCCAAGGATCAAGTCAAAAAACGTAGTTCTGATGTGTGGGGTGAGACCCCTTATATAGATGTTGGTGGTCCTTGAATTGGACTTGGTATAGGAGACTTGGTGGGCAAGTCTCATAATTAGAATGGACTTTGGAGTCCTAGATAGTAGGAAACTGATTCCTTATCCTTTTAGGTCCCCTTGAGGTTTATCTATAAGGATTTATATCCTTATCAGGACTCTTCTCAACAGCTGATTTTTTCCCTTATTAATTAATTACGAAATTAATTAATAATCAGGGCTTTTGGGCCTTTTTTATTCCACCAGACCTGATTTGGTCCATCAGGCTTAACCTTTCTGGTCTGAATATCGTATATCTTTTTATTGGGCCTAGCAGCCCACACCTTGCAGTACTTAATTATACAATCAGGATTTATTTATCCCTATCACGTCTCAGCCCTCAATTGTTGATACTTAGGTTGATAAAATGAATTTTATATATGTGAGGTGAGTGAAATAAATTGGAAAAACATTGGTTAAATTAATAAGAGTGCAATAGATATTAAAACTAATGAAAAAAATGACACGCTCTCTTAAAATATAATAACAAATGAAGTACATTCAAAAAAGTATCATGATAAAAACTAAATTAGCCAATACGAGGGTGTGAATTATTGTCTAATTTAATAAAATTTTTAGTACTAATTTTCTTATTTTAGAAATATACTTAATAACAAATAATTAAATGTACTATATTTAATACATTATTGATATTAGATTAAATTTTAATATTTTATTTTTCGACTCACTAACTGACTAATCGAAATCATTATTCAAAAATTCGACCGTCTTAGCCAAGATATCGACCGAGTACACATACTCGAACTTATTCACGAGGTGATTTTTCATTAGTCGAATAAAACCCGCATTTGAGTTTAGCTCAGGTCAAACTCGGTCATGCTCAGATTAAGAATTAAAGAGCACACAAATAAATAAATTGTAAAATAATATTGAACCAATATAATTATTTAATTATTTAAGTGTATTACAAAATTTAATCATTCATCTCATTATGTAATCTACATATGCCCGATTTCTTAAAAAGGTAAAGATTTTCACCTCTGTAATGAATTATAATTAATGTTTTTTCCGTTATCATGCAGTTGTATACAATATTGATAAGAACAAGAGTAATATATATTATTCTGGTTGGTTTCATCTTTAAAGTAATATGTAATTTTTATATTATACATATCTATACTAATAAATTAGTTTCAAAAGTTAACTTTTTAATATATTTGATTTTTAATCCGAGTATACACTTCAAGTACTTCCGAATTAAACCGAATACTCTTGATTTAGTAAACTCACTAGGTCAAACTTAATTAAATTGAATTATGATTTTTTAAAAATAAATTCAAATAAAGTATAAGGAAATACTTATTATAATAAAAAATATGAATCATAACAATTAACAAAATAATATATATGTGTGTATTTATGTGAGAGAGAAAGAGTTTTTTTCTTAAATAATAAGTGGTGGCTTTAAAATTTCATAGTGAAACTAAAAAAACAGAGTCACATAAATAATATAAATCAACATTTTATTCCCTCCAGAATTGAAGTTATAAAAAAAGAATTTGATGAAAAGAGAGAATGTGGGTTATCAAACAAAAATTTCAAAGTGAACTAAAAAACTAAAATATGTAGCACTTGTGTTAGTGACATGAAATTTGTAAGTAGCAGGTTTGGGGTTCGATTGCTATTAGATACAATAATATTAGTACTTAATTTTTACAAAAATTGCGTAAAAATGTCATTTTTATATTTTTATAATATAAAAGGGCAAAATTGTATTTCACAATTATTAAAATGACTCTTTTTGTCCTTAGTGTTACCACTTAATATATAGTAATAGATAGATAGATACATATGTATTTCGCAGTAATTATGAGATTCAATTTTATGCAAATAATAACTTGATATTATTTTTAATTTCAGACATGTGCCAACTAGTAATTTAAGTATTACAATTTCAAGTTAAAAAAGAAAAAGAAGATCACAATAATTAACATTTGTTCCCTAAAAAAATTATCATTTGTTAATTTTAGCATGCCAATTTCGAGTTAAAGTAGGTTTTGCAAACTTATTTTCGAGCTCAAAATTATAATAAATTTATGTTGATTTTAAAAAAACTGATCAATAAAAAAATTAAATCAATGATTAATTTCATGCTTTTCACTTAAACATAATTAAGAATTGTAGTCGGGCCGGGTCGTTCGGGTGGATTATTAAAACTTAAACAACCCCGGGTTTGACCCGATCATCCAGCCTGTAAGAAAACAGGCTGTAATAATTTATTGTTACAACTTATAATCACTTTCCAAGATAAATTAGAAATTACTCGCTTCCACAATATCTATATATATAGCCTCGTATCCTTCATAGCTCTAATCTCTCTCATATCTAATCTCTCTAATCTCTCTGATCACACACGCACATTATCTACATTATTACTACAACATTACTATTATCATTACAACAATCTAGGGTTACTGAGTTTGTTTTCGAGACTTTGTTTTTTATTAGTAAAGAAGGAAGATGGCAGAGGAGGAAACGAGTAAATACGCGAAAGGATTCAGGTTCGATCCCTTTGATGAAGAACTTATTACTGATTACTTGAAGCCAATGATTATGGGAAAACAACTCCCATGCAACTTCATCAAGTTCAGACAAGTGTACGGTCCGTCTTCGAATCCGTGGCATGTTTTTCCTGACGATGATCAATCTTGGTTCTTCTCGCCTCATCTTAAAGACACTGAGAAGTGCATGTTTGTGTTTTCCAAGTTGTCAAAAGTTTCGAGATCAAATAATTCGAAAAAGGCTAGTTCGAGAAAAGCTGGTTTTGTTACTTCTGAGAATACCTCGAAAAAGGCAGGGTGTGGTACTTGGGATGGAAAGACAACGCGAAAAAAAATCAGAGATGGAGAGGGTAATGTGGTTGGGGAGAAGAGGTACTTGGCGTTTGAGATTAACGAGATTGATTCGGGTTTGATTGGATTTGATTGGAGTAAAATTGGATTTTTTAAGATGCATGAGTATAGTTTGAGTGGGATTAATGCTGGTTTGGATTCTGCTCATAGTATTGTTTTGTGTAAAATTACTTATGATTCTTCAAAGGCGTGCACGGTTAATCTCAAGTCCGGGAACAAAATTGCTGGTAATGTTATTAAAACTAGTGGTGAAGCACGCGAGAAAGAAGAGATTATCAACAAGAATTTGGAGGTAACTAGTAGTGTAACAACAGAGAGTCTCAATGGGATACATGGTGGTGTTTATGATTGGTTTGGTGCTACTCAATTTCAAGAGTTGGATGCTTTTTCCAAAGAAAAAGAAGAAGCCATCAACACGAATGTAGAGGGCCCTAGCGGTGTAACAACAGAGAATCTCACTGGGATACATGGTGGTCTTAATGATCGGTCTGCTGCTACTCAATTTCAAGAGTTGGATGATTTTTTCGGGGATTCTGGTTTTGATGGCCTCGGCAGTGAGGGTTTCAGTTGGGGAGACCTAGGTGATATAGATCCCTCTTTTGATATTCAGGGAGACGTAGACGATTTAGGTCCCTGTTTTGATGTAGATTGGATAATGAGGACTCTGGAATGTGATCTGCAAGAAGGGCCAGTGGAAGATAACAGTATAAGCAATCTTGGCAAGAGAAAATTTGAAGCAGAGGAGAATTTATGCATGAGTAAGAAGATGTGCTTTTAATGATTATTAGCAGCAGCTATGCAAGTGATTGGTAAGTATTAGCAGAAGCGGCTTCTGTGTTCATACATTGTCCTTCTTTGAACTTTCCACTCAATGTATCAAATTTTGAATTTATTTGTATAATTTAGCAGACTGAAAAACTTATGTAACATCCAAGATTGATGAATGCAATTTTTTATGATTTTACTGAATTGATTCTTGTCTTTTGTTGCTGCAATTTTTTGACTTGCTGTATGTATGATAAATTCTAATGAAAATAGAAAAAGAAAAGGTTTCAATTAGTATGTTAATGCGTATGAAGTAATGGGGATTTCAGTTTCAATGAACTAGGAGGACATCGCCTTTTTAAACTAGTTTCGTTAGAAGCAGAACTACAACAGAAAAGCATGGATCAGAAATCAGATTCGTGTATTATTTATCCCCTTCCAGTTCATACCTATAATATAGCAATCAATGTAGAAAAATGTGAACTTTAGAAAGTAGAAATTTTGAATTTTCAGGATCACTACATACTGATAAGCTTAAAATAGATGTTTTGAGTGTATTTAATAGTTTGTTTTGGTTTTTGAACTCATTACAAAGTTTCCATATTCTTGTCTATAGACAAGGCAGTGCTACTGAGATTGTCAATCTAGGGTTACTGTTATTATTACAACAATCTAGTTCGAGTTTGATTTTGAGTTTGTTTTTGACTAGTAAAGAAGGAAGATGGCACTGGCAGAGGAAGAAACGAGTAAATACGCGAGAGGATTCAGGTTTGATCCGTTTGACGAAGAACTAATTACTGATTATCTGAAGCCAATGATTATGGGAAAACAACTCCCATGCAACTTCATCAAGTTCAGACAAGTTTACGGTCCGTCTTCGAATCCGTGGCATGTTTTTCCTGACGATGATCAATCTTGGTTCTTCTCGCCTCATCTTAAAGACACTGAGAAGTGCATGTTTGTGTTTTCCAAGTTATCAAAAGTTTCGAGATCAAATAATTCGAAAAAGGCTAGTTCGAGAAAAGCTGGTTTTGTTACTTCTGAGCATACCTCGAAAAAGGCAGGGTGTGGTACCTGGGATGGAAAGACAACGCGGAAACAAATCAGAGATGGAGAGGGTAATGTGGTTGGGGAGAAGAGGTACTTGGCGTTTGAAATTAATGAGATTGATTCGGGTTTGATTGGAGTAAAGTTGGATTTTTCAAGATGCATGAGTATAGTTTGAGTGGGATTAATGCTGGTTTGGATTCTGCTCATAGTATTGTTTTGTGTAAAATTACTTATGATTCTTCAAAGGCGTGCACGGTTAATCTCAAGTCCGGGAACAAAATTGCTGGTAATGTTATTAAAACTAGTGGTGAAGCACGCGAGAAAGAAGAGATTATCAACAAGAATTTGGAGGTAACTAGTAGTGTAATTGCAGAAAATCTCACCGCGATAAATGGTGGTTTTGATAATCGGTCTGGTGCTAATCAAGATAGCATCAACATGAATCTAGAGGGCCCTAGCAGTGTAACAACAGAGAATCTCAATGGGATACATGGTGGTGTTTATGATTGGTGTGGTGCTACTCAATTTCAAGAGTTGGATGCTTTTTCCAAAGAAAAAGAAGAAGCCATCAACACGAATGTAGAGGGCCCTAGCAGTGTAACAACAGAGAATCTCACTGGGATACATGGTGGTGTTGATAATCGGTCTGGTGCTAATCAATCTCAGGAAATAGAAGATACCATCAACATGAATCTAGAATGCCCTAGCAGTGTAACAACAGAGAATCTCAATGGGATACATGGTGGTGTTTATGACTGGTTTGGTGCTACTCAGTTTCAAGAGTTGGATGCTTTTTCCATAGAAAAAGAAGAAGCCATCAACACGAATGTAGAGGGCCCTAGCAGTGTAACAACAGAGAATGTCACTGGGATACATGGTGGTGTTGATGATAGGTCTCGTGCTACTCAATTTCAAGAGTTGGATGATATTTTCGGGGATTCTGGTTTTGATGACCTTGGCAGTGAGGGTTTCAGTTGGGGAGACCTAGGTGATATCGATCCATCTTTTGATATTCAGGGAGACGTAGACGATTTAGGTCCCTGTTTTGATGTAGATTGGATAATGAGGACTCTGGAATGTGATCCGCAAGAAGGGCCAGTGGAAGATAACAGTATAAGCAATCTTGGTAAGAGAAAATTTGAAGCAGAGGAGAATTTATGCATGAGTAAGAAGATGTGCTTTTAATGATTATTAGCAGCAGCTATGGCAAGTGATTGGTAAGTATTAGCAGAAGCAGCTTCTGTGTTCTTACATTGTTCTTCTTTGAACTTTCCACTCAATGTATAATTTAGCAGACTGAAAAACTTATGTAACATCCAAGATTGATGAATGCAACTTTTTATGATTTTACTGAATTGATTCTTGTCTTTTGTTGCTGCATATTTTTTGTCTTGCTGTATGATAAATTCTACTGGATATAGAAAAAGAAAAGGTTTCAATTAGTATGTTAATGCTTATGAAGTAATGGGGATTTCAGTTTCAATGCAACTAGGAGGACATCGCCTTTTTAAACTAGTTTCGTTAGAAGCAGAACTACAACAGAAAAGCATGGATCAGAAATCAGATTCGTGTATTATTTATCCCCTTCCAGTTCATACCTATAATATAGCAATCAATGTAGAAAAATGTGAACTTTAGAAAGTAGAAATTTTGAATTTTCAGGATCACTACATACTGATAAGCTTAAAATAGATGTTTTGAGTGTATTTAATAGTTTGTTTTGGTTTTTGAACTCATTACAAAGTTTCCATATTCTTGTCTATAGACAAGGCAGTGCTACTGAGATTGTCAATGTTGTTATACTGTCTGTACTGCACAAGGAGTTGATTCCATTGATCTTTCGTACAATTATTATTACTGTTTTCCTTGTAAGTTTCCTTGAAAAGGATTCCTTACTTCAGCGCGAGTCACAGAAACAATTTGAAATGAAGTCTAGTGATGGAAGCAGCCAAGCCAGGTATGTTGATCTCTGCTTATCTGGTATTATATTGCAAAGCTATCCGGGTGATTTTGTCTAGGCTTCCCTAGGCTTCCCACACTGGTAGTTACCACAAAATTAAAGTTGAGCAAATTGCAGACGTGCTTTCTGATCTCACTGATCTACCGACATTTCTTGCATTGTTATTCGGGTGATTGTGTCTAGGCTTCCCACAGCAAATTGCACACGTCACACGTGCTTTCTGATCTCACTGCTCTGTTGACATTTATTGAATTGTTAACATTAGCATATATCAGTTTGTGGTATTTCAGTGTTGCTAACTCGCTATAACCAACAGGACGTAAGAAGCAATGTCAAGAATCTTTGACTGATGTTAAAGGGAGTGATGCCATGGATAATATCTTGTTCTTCTTTATGGAAAACATAGGACAAGTCTGTCTCAATTCTGTATTTAATACTTTCAATATTAGTGTTGCAACATTGAATTCTCGACTCTTAAAACAGGTGGCACTTCTTGGTTTCTTAGTAAACTATTCCAGCAATCTAATTAAGAATCACTGAGTTACTTGTCTCATTTAGACAGCAGCTGAAGTAGTAGTCCTTGCTTTGTGGATGGCATTCTCAGAAATTTAGCCAAGCAAGTACATTTGAGTTATGAACAGGTGGCATAAGATCCAGAACCTCAAAGTTCCTACAAAGGTTTTGCAGAAATGATATTCCAGTTAGGAATATTTTATCAGTAAAGGTGTGTCGGCTCCTATCGTGTGTCGGTGTGCAAGGCTGTTGTAGAACATCTGCTACTTTGCAGCTCAATATTGCTGGAAAGTAATATGCATTTCATATAATGTGGGATATTTGCACTAAAAGTGCTGAGAAACTAAATATACTGTTTTATGCGATCAGAAATAAGAAGGTTTTTACTATTATCAGGTCTATGAAGTTGCAGAACTTTCAAGCATCTTGATAGAAAAACAATTTGTTTAATGATCTCTTCTGGTGCTGGTAATGTCGAAAGTAATGTGCACGTATGTTTTACTTATCATAATCAAAAGCAATATTGAATTGACAATAGAGATACTCAGATGCACATAATGTTGGAGAGGATTCACTCATAATTGCTGATTATAGCACAGATAACTGCCATTGTTAATTACACTGCAGTTCTTGAAGGGAAAATCTTCTCAATGGATTGGTGTAAAGGGGATGGGAGAGCTTGATGATAGTCCATTCCATGCTGCATGCAAAAAGAAGTATGCTGGTCCAAAAGCAGAAGAAAAAGCGGTGGAGCTGAATTCTTTATGGGAGGATCACCTGAGGGATTTAGATTGGCATCCTTTTAAGATTGTCGCTGTTGAAGGTGGTAACAATCACAAGGTATCATCCCATCCTTCGTTTTGCCTTTCTAGTAAATTTTTGTCGATTGCAACCATTTAAAAGGAGAGTGTCCAACAACAACTTGTTGTGGTTCAGAATGTTGTTTTTTACCATCAACTGGGCATCTACTACTTATTTGTCATAAATAGGTTGTTGACACCTTAATTTATACTATTTTAGGTTTATATTTGGGTGTGCAATACAGTATGAATAACTCCATAGGCTGCATCTCGCAAGCTTTCTTCTTCTTTTCTTTTTTTGCAGAAGGTGGTAGCTGCAATAGATTCTCAGTAAATATGGAAGGCATTGTTAAGTTTGACAAGTCTTTTGTGCAATATGTAGTGTCAGAGTTTATGTAGTCATTTTGGTAAACTATGTTGCCGGAGTTTTATATACTCATTCCAGTTTGGTAAACAATGGTGCCTGAATTTTCATACTCATTCAGGCAAGTACAACTGTTTAATCTTAGTTGTGAAATGGTTTTTGCAATCAATGCAATGTTACTTTTTTTGTCACTGGTAAATATCTATTATTGTAGTTACATTTGAGGACACCAGAGTTTAAAATCAGCTAGAGCTCATAGTTATGCACTAAAAATACATTTATATATCTTCTGCCTGCAAGCTAAGAAGATATTGACATTAGGAAAAGTACTACAACTTCTGAAATGTAAAAATATATGAGATACTAAACACTTGCATGCACAAAATTCCCAGGCTTCAGTTTTACAGGCATAATTTGCTACTGATGGCTCTTGCATTTCTCCATGCTCCGCGGTGCTGCAAGCAACAGGTATACAATCTTACTTTTGGATTATGAACATAAGGCTACTTAAGTTAATGAGAATATGTAAACTTTTAGTGAGAAATTAGGATCTGGTATGCCAGGTTCCGGACCAGAGCATACCTAAACCAATTGCCTCGGAGCCTTTCATGATCCTTAACCTCTTGCACGAGTCTGTGAACATACTGATTGAGTGAAGATCATTGATATTAGTATTTATAAAAGTTTTCAAGTAGCTAACATTATAAACATAGCATATCAATTTAGCAGCTAGATTATGAGAACCGTTGAAGAGTATAAGATCATGTTGGGGCCTTTCTCTGACACCCCAAGGTTTTAGATCGACTGGTTACTTAACAAGAACAGATGTTGAAAGTAACAGTTAGTTATGTAACTGTGAACTACTAAATGAACATAAATCAGATATTTATGCCAACAGAGCTCTAAAACTCTTGAGAGTAGCAGCCTGATATCTTGATGTACTTTTGTAATTTGTTCTTCTTTTTTTCGCCTCTAGTTGCAATGCACATATGTCCAGTTACCTCAAAGTTCCTACAAAGGTTTTGCAGAAATGATATTCCAGTTAGGAATATTTTATCAGTAAAGGTGTGTCGACTCCTATCGTGTGTCAGTGTGCAAGGCTGTTGTAGAACATCTGCTACTTTGCAGCTCAATATTGCTGGCAAGTAATATGCATTTCATATAATATGTGGGATATTTGCACTACAATAATATTTAGTTATAACGACAGAAAACTCCTTTGTTATGTTATGGACATCCGTTAGTAAAACTGCTTGCTAACGGAATGACAACTAAAATATTCTATTAGAGGAAACGTTGCGGGGAAGTCGTTGCCAACAGATTTATTTTCGTTACTAAATTTAATAGCCAGCGGACTAATAACAAAATTTTTATTCCAGTACACAACAACATCCCGACCAACCTAACAACGGATTATTCCGTTGATATTATTAGCAACCCTATGGCAACCTAATATCCGTTGTTAAATTTAGTGGCATATTTGTAACAACAAATCTGTTGCTAATATTAGCAACCAAATGAAAACGAAATTTTCGTTGTTAAATTTTATAACAAATTAACAACAAAAAAACTGTTGATATTATTAACAACTCTATAGCAACCTAATGTCCGTTGTTAAATTTAGTGGCAGTTGTTGCTAATATTAGCAACCAAATGAAAACGAAATTTTCGTTGTTAAATTTTATAACAAATTATCAACAAAAAATCCGTTGGTATTATTAGCAACAGAGAATCTCTGGTTAATTTTTAGTAACAAATTCGTAACAGAAAATACGTTGTTGATTTGAATTTTATTTAGTAACAAAATACCCACTAAATCTGTTCATTTTGGCGACAAATTTTCAAAAAAAATCCGTTATTATGTTATTTTCCCAACAGATGCATAACATATTCTATATATAAGATTTTTAAAACCTGGACAATTTTATAAATAAAGATAACAAAAGACAAAAGTCTTTTTGTATTATAGTAAAACCAGCAAACAGATATAGAAATCCTTAAATACCGATAACTAATTCAAAATGGGGCTAAGAGTTACAACATCTCTCTAGCCCTATACTTAAAAACAGATCAAACATAACATCCAAAGTTAGCAAATCTGATACACTGGTACTAAACCAGATTTTGCCAGATGAGTGTAACCAAAATTATCAAGCCTAATAATTAAACGGGTACTAAACCAGATTACCAGATTTCCTCAGTGTTACGTTACACGCACACAAACATTTATAATTTCAAGTCAAATGCATACCAGACATGCTAATAAGTAGTTAAATACTAGTTGTCATCATTTTCACCATCTAAATTGGCAGGGGACTGATCACATTGAAGTCGGACCGAAGTAGCTTCAATAATCCTGGCCAACTAATTTTCCATTGCTTTCATCCGTTCGTTCATCTCAAGTAATTGGCGCTTCAGCCTTTGATTTTCTTCTTCACCAACAAAAGCAAAGGAAGACGTGCAAGGCTTATTCTTGGACTGATAGAAAAGTCTTTAGAAGAACCAACTCCATATACTCTCTTTTTTTTGTCAAGCCCTCCAACCGCTTCAAGAAATAATGCATTATTATCCACAGGCTGCCCAGCTGCCTCATGCAGTTCACGGAGTTTTAAAAAAGTTTCCTGCATTAATTCATGTTACACATGAGCAAAATATACAAGTTTTGCTATACATCTACATGTAATTCACGGAGTTTTCAGAGGCTGAGAGAGTTTATTTTACCATAATCATCAAATTCTTAACCTCAAATAATCACAAAAAGAAACAGGTAATTTTCAAACTTGGGTTTTTTTTGTAGATAACTTAGGGAGTTTTACAGTGTATTTATTTAGTACAATCCTTTATCACACAATATATAAGTTTTGCTATACATCTACAAGTCTACTTGCTAAACTTAATCAAACACAAACCAGTCCAAGACAGGGCAAATTGCAAACATCATCACACTTGTTTAAACTAGTAAACAAGTGGGCTTGCAGAGACGCGCAATCACATTGAATTCCAAACAACTAAACCTAAAACTATACTACTATAGTATGGGCGCATTGTTGACCAAATTTATGTATACCTACTTCTAATTAATTCCCATGGACTCTCTGTAACTCTGTTTAAGCAACTTTCCAACCATTTTACAAGCATGTGTGCATATGTTAATCAATAGACAAGCATATCTGCATAAATATCATAGTGGTGTAATCCTAATAATCAAATGGATATTCTCAATAATAAAACTCCCATATGTTTGTTAACTTTTTTTGTCAATCCACACGACTTCCTCCTCATCTTCACTCTCGTCATCCATGATATCATCACCCTCGCTAATAAAATTCTTCTTTTTCTTTACATGTCTGGTGTGTGTCTCATAAAATAGTTGGTCAACAGTGGGGGGTGCTTAAACTGAATTTTCTGTAAAAACAAAATAGAGCAAATTTTAGAGCACAACAATTTTGTTTTTAAGGTTTAAAAAATCCTGTGAAAATTGCATTATACAGCTTACCAAACGAGTTGCAACCAGCCTATGTGAAGCGGAACCACTCGTATGTGTTGAAAAGGAACCATCAATCCCGCTGCGCCGATTACTTCTTTGAATGAAAGACAATTTTTGAAATTTCTTAGATTCCCAAAACTTAATCCAGCTCGCATAAACATTCTTGCCAATTCTAGTATCTTGTTTCTTATTCTTTTCCCAGTTGGAACGAGCTACAGAAACAACTTCAAAATATTTCCTCCTTGCACTTGTCAGCCAACCATCATGAATAATATCATCTTCTTGCTTCCACACAAAAAAATTCTATAATAATAAAAAAAGACAGATTATACAAAGCAATTCAAAGTTTTGATGTGATTCTCATATAAGTATATATATCATGTTTCCCTTGGAATCACAAATGACTTAACTAATTCTGCTATAAAAAAGCAAAAAGCAGCTGCTGTAAAAAGGCCAAAAGCAGCAACTATATCTTATTTATAAATTTTAATTCCGGAGAAAGAGAAAACATGAGGTTAGTTAACTTTAAAATTCAAATTTATTAGTAAATAAAAGAATGCAGATTGTTAACAGATATAATACCAATCCATTATTAACAGATATAATACCAATCCATTATTAGTAATGGGTCTAGAGTTTTTTCCTTGTACACTTGCTAATACGGAGTAAGTATTAATTTTCAAGAATCTTTTAAGAATACCTCATAATAGTAGTGATAAAAGGAGAAGCAATTGGGTATTAAATATTGTACATTAAGCTTTCATTATTTTTTCCTTTGGAACTATGCCATAAAACAGAACATGTTTAGAAAATGGACTAATAGATAACACTCATAAATTTCCCAGTTGGATAATTTCATGGCATCTTCAATATATAGCATTGCTTCCCATCCACCACTCAGAAAATTTGCACTTAACCCAGGGTATATAAATGTTTATGTTTAACCCAGGGTATATAAATGTTTATGTTTAAACAAAAACCCAAGTCAGTCATTTCTCATAATTAATTGACTAGAAAAATAAAATACTCAACAATTAATAAAATTACTCATAATTATAATTAAAAAAACAAAAACTATCTTGGAGAAAAAAGCTCCACAATCGAGGATCTCAAGAACCAAGATACTCTCAGCTCCACTTAACTAATGAGATGTTGCATCTTAGTATATACTAGTATTTATATAAGGTCTCCATCCATTTGTATATTGCCTATAAATACTCAGATTGTTGGCAGCAAATATAATCGCTTCTTATTTATTACAAGATTATTAGTGATTAAGGAACTTAAGGATTACAAAATAGCTTCCCAAATTAATAGTACACAATGCTTGTGCATAATTCTCTTCATTGTTTCTCTTCTTTCTGGCCTAGCTAGTGCCCAGCTCTCAGCTAGCTTTTATTCTCGTTGATTTACGAGACTATTAGTATACATACTCATCAGTCGGAAGTTTTAAAAATTTAGTGGTCAGAGATAAAGTCAGAGATTACACTGTCCATACAGGTACTCAAGTAGTCAGAGATAATTATATTTAGATTATTTAGATGCAATGATTCAATAAAATTGATATGAAAGAGATATAATTACCTTGAATTCTTCAAAGTAAAAATTTTGAGTTTCTTGAGAAACTGACTTCCAATTGTATCCGGCAGGCTCAAGCTTCTGATACAATATCTTTTGGATCCTTGCAGAGCACTCATATGAAGGTTCCAATCTACAATATATAACAAATTAACACAAGGCAATGTTATTTCACTACATTATAGATAAAATAGAAAATGATTCGCTACATAGGTATTTTAATTCAAGAACTCTAAACTTACCCATCATCAATGACTTCTACTCGCACCCTTCCATCCCTCTGTGTAGAGCCAATATTCCACACTATATTATCATTAGCAGCTGTAGAGGATACATTTAGTGTGCTTGGATGTGATGGAGTTGGTGTGTATTCAATTGGTTCTGATTGAGCGCCACTTGTGCGTTGTCGTGATTGGGGTTCAGGTGTGCGTTGGTGTGATTGAGCACTGATTTGTAGTGATTCATTAGGTGTGCTCTGTCCAGATTGAGATGCACGTTATCTTGCTTGCGTTGGTGATGAGTGAATTCCAGACTGAGATGGTACACGTATTGGCAGTTTATCTTGTCTTGACTGAGATTGAGTAGAAAAACTTTGTCCAGATTGAGCTTGAACCCGTCCAGATTGAGAGGGAGCGCGCTGTCCATACTGAGCAGGAGCACGCTGTCCAGATTGAGAAGGAGCGCGCTGTTCAGGTTGAGTTTGTACGCGCTGTCCAGATTTAGCTGCTACTCCCCGTCCAGATTGAGATGGTGCCTTTTCAACAGTGTGTCTAAACCTCCTCATAGGTGCCTGTAATATAGAAGAAAACTAAGCGTCAAACTCAGCTCGCGTCTTTACAAACATATACAGACAAAATCTAGCAGGTTGGTTTACTAATCCATTACATATGGATGAATACTGAAGTCTTTGATGAGTCAACAACCAGATATATCATAAATAATTATATTACAACAATCAGTCCTGTAAGAAATTATATTTAAGTGCTTTTAATTAAAAAACAACACCTGTCACAAATATGCATAAAAAGAAAATGTGTAACAGCATGGTTTACTTGTCAATTACATAGCCTAAATCAACTTCAAGTGTCTCTCGAGCTAAAAAAGTGTTAATTCTTAACATCGTTATCTAAAATGTCCTTCAAGGGGAAGGATTTATAATTTTTTAAAGTATCTGGTCAAGGATTTATTCATGACAAAAATATATTAATTATCCTGATTGCAATGATATTAAACTACAACATATATCCTGATTACAAGGATATAAAACTCACATATTTTAATTATCCCACAACAACATATACCCTAATTAGAACTGATCCGAAATTCCTTATAAAACAAAATTATAAGTTGAACATAATAACTAATGACCATTTAAGATAGATCTAAAGGCTATATAATGTCCATTTAAAATTGATTTTCCCACAACACTCAACTGAATGAGTTAAAGATTTAACTTACTTGGTCTGTGTAACCCGCTGTCTCAACGAATGTTTTGGTAACTTGACTATGAAGAGCAACATCATCCTTTTTTCCAACATTTGCAGATTGAGAAAGTGTCTTTTCAACAACATTCTCAAACCTCTTCATCGGTACCTGTAATACAGAAGATAATATAATAAATTGCATAAAGTCATGTATATGATAAAGCTATTTAAGATTTCAATTTAATAATGTTCTGACAAAAAAACATGTTAACAAAACCTGTTTGTACAAGGTTAACAAGGATCATGAACATAAAACTCAATTTAATACTAAAACAAGAGAAAGAAAATTCAGTTTTTAGCACAAACAACTGCTTCCAAACTATGACTTCCTGAAGAGAAATTAATCTACACTTAAAAGGAAAAACAGTGGCAGAAAAACTGATAATGAAGTCAACCTTTGCATCTTTTCTCTTTACTAAATCATTAACTTTTGGACTCTTATGCCGCTCAGATAAACCTTTGTCATTTATATCTTGTCCATGGCTGCTTCCACTTGTATGATCAACAAGAGACAAACCTGCTTGCCTCACTTCTTTGTCACCTGCAGCGAGAAGAGCAGGGCCATCCTCTTTTCCAACATTTGCACTCCGGAAGCGCTTACTTTTATTCACTATATAATAACATCACTAAAACAAAAAAGCCCTAAATTGGTTTAAGGAACCATCATTCATATACCTTATAGTATAAACCCTAATACCAAAAAAGGGGGAAATGAAAAATTCTTAAATACAAGGACAGGAAAGGGTAAATATATATACCTTCGAATAGACATTTGAAAGGAATATGTCCTAAGTCCAATCATGTATTAGGATTTAGGAATAACTTTTATGTAATCTGTTTTGATTTCATTGATATTAATAAAGACTTGTTTTGTTTTTATTACGGGCTTTATCTATTTAAGTGTTTAAATAAGATATACCATAGTTTAGAGTAAAGCTTTTTATGGATTATGATGAGATCATAATAGTGAGACCTAAAAAGATGATAACTCTAAACTTAAATAGTTCCTGGTCATAGGATTACTAACTGGTAATTAATAATCCGCAAAGATCGGTACATACTATGCTTGCTTCATTATGAAGGATGTCTGTTCTCATAGACATTTGTGTGGTGACACTATAGCTAGTATGTAAGTGCTTATTATGGAATAAGTTCACTGAACATGACTCGCCCAGCTGAACAACTGATGGAGTTCACTCACGTGTCAGCAGTTGTTCGCTTAGTGATAGTTGTACAAGTATCCTTAGACTTGAGGTCATCATAGTAATCTTGTGTACACTGAACTATGCTTTGGTTTAGTTCTTAGTCTCTAGGGACAATTATTAGGGCTCTTCTGGGTATAGGAATTTGTACACGAAGATAGTGTATGATCAATAAAGGATCTACCCCTTACAGTGAAGGAAGCGAATGTTCAAGGATGATCCACTTATGCTAGTTCAGGAATCTCTGGCCAGAGTGAATGAAATTAGAAAGGAGTTTCTAATTTGCATAGAACTACGCATACTAAATGGTAAGCAAGTGATTGAATTAGATAGGCTTGACACGAGATTCATGCCTTGTATTTAATCGGAACATTGTAGGGTAGAAGGAGTTTATTGTACGGTAACTATTCACTGACAGGTTCTTGGTATTCTAAGCAGTGAATTCATATTATCCGGATAGTCGCGATATGTTGAGAAGCATCACTCACGATGTAGAATAAATGTGATTAATTAATTAATCATATTTAATAAATTAGAGAATTTATATAAATAATGATAAAATAGTTTTATTATTATTTATTTGTACTACCGGCTTAATATTGAACCTACAGGGTCACACCATAAAAGGAGAATGATTTTATGGTGGAGGAATTAATTAATAATGATTAATAATTATTTATTTGTGAAATAAATAATTAATTGGCAAATTTAATAATTGATTAAATGAGATTTAATTGATTATAAATTAATTAAGAAAAGTTCTTAATATTATTAATTTAAGGATTTAATTTTTTTTGGAAATTAAATCAAAAGAGAGAATTATTTCTAAAGTATTTAGAAAAAGGATTAATAATTAAAAGGTGTTTTAATTATTAATGAGAATAATAAATGGGATAATAATAATATTATTTATGGGAAAATTTCAGCTGAAAATTTTGCCTATAAATACACTATTATAGACCCTATTTTATTCCAACCCCAGAAACCCAAAAGTTTTAGAAAACCAAATTCTCTCCACCTCCTCCTCCTCCTAAAAGTCGTTTTCTTGGTGGATACCGGTGGAGTGCTTCACACTTGAGGAGCAACTGCTAAGGATCTCTGATCGTTGTCTCCGAATTAATTTTAAAAGGTTAGATTCGATCCCTCGAATTTTTATTCACGATTTATATGCTTTTATTTGGATTTTGTATGTGTAAAAGTGTTTTGTCATGCCCCCGCTGTGTTTAAAAATCCAACAATGGTATCAGAGCATAGGTTGTATGCATATAGATCTGTGGTAAAAATTTCAGAATTTTATGTGCTTGTATGAATTAATTATGATTTTTACAAGTTATATTATGGATTAATTTTGTCTGATGAGAAATCGTTTCTCAGAATAATTTTGAATGTTGATCTGGGTTCTACAAGTGTTGTAGATCGTCTGAGTATTTTTTTCATAATTTTATGATGTATAGATTTTTTATTATGAATTTTTGAAGTTCTTGCAATTAAAATTCGTAATTAAATAATCATAAATCACATATATATATAAATTGTTTATAAGTATGTATATATTTCTGTACATCTGCACCTGTACTGCTGCTGTGATGTCTGACTGCATCTGAGAGAGAAAGAGACAGGCACGGAAATCAAAAAAAAAAAAACTGGCAGGCGGCTGCGGCGGCTGATGAAAAACAAAAAGAAAAAAAAATAGGGGTGTAACGCATTCCGGGAATGCGTTACACACCTGTGGCGCATTCACGGGATGCGTTACACCCTTTAATGGCTTAAAAGGGGTGTAACGCATCACCGGAATGCGTTACAGGGCTTGTAACGCGTTCCTGTAATGCGTTACAGCCCTTCTGTTGATTTTAAAATTGATTTTCTGGGAGTTTCGTAACTCCGTTTTGGGCGTGCAATATACCGTTGGATTCTTTTTTTCGAGACGGATCTAATGGTGTGATCAATTTTAGTTTATATAAAAGTTTTGAACTGTTTATATTTCCATGAAGTGTTTTAAAGATGTTTTTGACTGTTTTAATTGCTTTTAAATGCTTCATGTGATACATAGAGATGTATAATGCTTAGACTAATGTGCTAGATGATGTAACATACCAACCTTGATGTTTATTCATGTTTATATATGTGATATATGCTTAGTTTATCATGCGATGATAGATTTAGGTGAACTTAAATAAACATAAGGCGTTTGTTAGACAACCTAGTATAGTGAAATTGTTTCATAACCTTAATAACAATATTATGAATACAATCATGAGATTCTTGTGTTTATGAAACACGTAATTGAATATGAATTTTTGATATGAGAGAAAGGATGATTCTGTCAACAACAGATTTCTATCTGTAAGAAAGGGTTATTAAGTGACGCCTCTTGACAATGCTCCACCCGATCTGGGAATCATCTGATTATTGATTATTGATTTGAAATATTTAATTTAAAAGGAAGAATCTCTTTATAATATGATTATGATTGTAACGTAATATAATCCCTCTAAAATTAAATAATATCAAGTAGTAGTTGGCCAATGATACAATGGGCTTGTGTCGGTCATAGCCTTCCAACATGATAGAAAGTAGTTCTTATTTTTGAATCATTGTCGGTTCGTGCTACAGCCGAGGGCTTTGATTTCGAAATAAGAAATACTTGTCTATTACATAGAGATGTGTACATTGAATAAGAATCTAAAGGTCGGTACGTGCTACAGCCGTGGGCCTTTGGGGACTGATTCAACTATACGGAATGTTGGGTTAGACTTGACTTAGAATATTGAGTTTGTCATGCTACAGCCGAGACTCAATTATTCAAGAGGCTAAAGTTTAATTAGGGAATAACATGAGATGTAATTGACCAGAGTTGTCTGTCTATTGAACATTGCATGGCGGTTCGTGCTACAGCCGGGGTTGTGTAATGGAATGTAGGATCCCTATTCCCACTAGCATTATGAATGCTTAATTTTTCACGTAGGGGGTTGAATAAATTAGGAAAACTAGTGGGAGCCACTTATGAATAAAGACCTGATTCATATAGTGTTTTGAAATGAAATCGAATATTTGCTAAGTGTTGTTATGTATTTATCATTTACAGATTTACTTTGTACGTTATGTCTTCTGCACTATCACTCAGGAGCATACTAGATGCTCACAAATTGACTGGTCCTAATTATGCCGACTGGCTTCGAAACTTGAGAATTGTTCTCAGGATTGAGAAGCTGGGATACGTGATTGACTCACCTAAGCCTACTGAACCTGCTAGTGATGCACATAATGATGAACATGCTGTGTATCGTAAGTGGATAGATGATGCAAATGTTGCTCAATGCATCGTGCTAGCTTCCATGAACATTGAGCTACAGAAGCAACATGAGCATATGGATGCTCACACTATCCTCATGCATCTACAAGAGTTGTATGATGTGGCGGGGAGGACAGCTCGATATGAGATATCGAAGGAGTTGTTCGGTTGTAGGATGTCTGAGGGATCATCTGTGAATGACCATGTACTTAAGATGATCAATTTGATTGAACGTCTTGGACAACTTGGTTTTGCCATGGATGGGGAGCTGAGCCAAGACTTGGTCTTGCAATCGCTTCCGAGTTCGTTCTCGCAGTTTGTTGTGAACTTTCACATGAATAAGTTGGATGTCAGCCTGCCTGAACTCCACAATATGTTGAAGACTGCGGAATCAAATTTTCCCCCTAAGAAGAGTTCTGTTCTTCTAATTGGTGAAGGTTCCAATCCTAAGAAAAGGAAGAGGAACTCTTCCAAGAAGAAGAAAGTAGGTGAGAAAATGCCGGTTCCACCAAAAGCTGAAGACCCCAAGAGCAAAGTTGTTTGCTTTCACTGTAACAAGGTGGGGCACTGGAAGAGTAACTGCAAGGTTTACCTTGCAGAATTGAAGAAGAAGAAGGATAGTGAGACTACCGCTTCTGATTCAGGTATGTTCATGATAAAAGTGAATATGTCATTAAATCAAACTTCTACTTGGGTATTAGATACCTCCTGTGGTTCTCAAATCTGCAATTTGTTGCAGGGACCAAGGAGAAGTAGGACTCTTGAGGAAGAGGAGGTGATTCTACTGATGGGAAATGGAGCAAGAGTTGCTGCTAAAGATGTAGAATCATTTCATTTACATATGCCTACGGGCAAGACTATTGTTTTAAATAATTGTTATTTTATTCCCTCGATTGTGAGGAATATTATTCCCAAGTTAGACTTGGATTTTTCATTTATTATTGAGAATAATGAATGTTCTATTCTTCGAGATAATATTCTTTATGGACGTGGTGCTTTAAATAATGGTCTGTATATATGTGACATAATTTACTTCAGATTGAACAAACTAATAAAAGAAAAGGGATGATGAAAATCTCACTTTATAGTGGCATTGCAGTCTCCATTTAGTAGACATGGAGAGAGGACTGCAAATTTGCTAGGAATGGTACACACAGATGTATGTGGACCAATGTCTAAGCAAGCCATGGGTGGATTTTCATACTTCATTACTTTCATAGATGATAGATCTATATTCGGATATGTGTTTGATGAAACACAAGTCTGAAGCCTTTGAAAAGTTCAAAGAGTATAAGTATGAAGTGGAGAAACAAACCAAACATAGTATTATAATTCTTCGATTAGATCGAGGTGGTGAATACTTTAATGGATAGTTTCTAGATTATCTCAAAGTAAATGGTATAGTCTCCCAGTGGACTCCTCCAGATTGGTATCTGAAAGGAGAAATCGAACTTTGTTAGACATAGTTCGGTCCATGATGAGCTATGCAAATCTTCCAGTATTCCTATGGGGTTATGCATTGGAAACCTCAGCATATTTACTGAATAAGGTGCTTTCCAAAATCTGTTCCTCAAACTCCGTATGAGATATGGAAAGAAAGGAAACCGAGTCTTAAACACGTTAAGATTTGGGGATGTCCAGCTTATGTCAAGTAAGTTAACCCAGATAAGCTGGAATATCGATCCGCAAAATGTAGTTTTGTGGGATATCCTAAAGAGACTTTAGGGTATTACTTTTGCACCGATCATCGGGTGTTTGTCTCCAGACGTGCTACCTTCTTGGAAAAGAGTTTATCCTTGAAGGAAACAGTGGGAGCAAAATTGAACTTGATGAAGTTCAAGAAGCACAAACTACTATAGATCGAGTGGAAACACCTGTTCTGACTGAACAACCTTTTGTGGAACAGCCCATTTATAGATCAGGGAGAGTGTCTCGCCAACCTGAGAGGTATTATGGCCTTGTCATTGAGAATGACAATGAGTTGTCGATCATTGATGATGACGACCCTGTGACCTATAATGAGGCTATGAGTAGTGTTGACTCAGAGAAATGGCATAGTGCCACAAAATCCAGAATGGAATCTATGTATACGGTATACAAAAGATAGATTATAGCAGATGGCCAGGTGGAGACCTATAAGGCCAGGCTTGTGGCAAAAGGATTCAAACAAAGGAAATGGATTGACTTTGATGAAACTTTTTACCTGTAGCCCTGTTAAAATCAGTTCGGATTTTGCTTGTGAATGCTGCTTACTACGACTATGAGATCTGGCAATTAGCCAGATGGTTTTCTTTCCAAGAGAAATGAAAACCTAGTGTGTAAGCTGCTGCGAACCATATGTGGTTTAAAGCAGGCTTCTCGAAAGATGGAACATTCGTTTTGATGAGACAATCAAAGAGTTTGATTTTATCAAAAACGAAGATGAACCATGCGTCTACAAAAGGGTTAGTGGGAGCGCGGTAACATTTCTTGTATTGTATTGAAATAGAGTTGACACCCATAACAACATAGCAGACCCACTCACAAAGCTACTTTATGAAAGTCACTTTGATCGTCATAAAGACAAGATGGGTATTAGATACCAGAGTGATTGGCTTTAGTACAAGTGGGAGATTGAAAGGAATATGTCCTAAGTCCAATCATGTATTAGGATTTAGGAATAACTTTTATGTAATCTGTTTTGATTTCATTGATATTAATAAAGACTTGCTTTGTTTTTATTACGGGCTTTATCTATTTAAGTGTTTAAATAAGATATACCATAGTTTAGAGTAAAGCTTTTTATGGATTATGATGAGATCATAATAGTGAGACCTAAAAAGATGATAACTCTAAACTTAAATAGTTCCTGGTCATAGGATTACTAACTGGTAATTAATAATCCGCAAAGATCGGTACATACTATGCTTGCTTCATTATGAAGGATGTCTGTTCTCATAGACATTTGTGTGGTGACACTATAGCTAGTATGTAGGTGCTTATTATGGAATAAGTTCACTGAACATGACTCGCCCAGCTGAACAACTGATGGAGTTCACTCACGTGTCAGCAGTTGTTCGCTTAGTGATAGTTGTACAAGTATCCTTAGACTTGAGGTCATCATGGTAATCTTGTATACACTGAACTATGCTTTGGTTTAGTTCTTAGTCTCCAGGGACAATTATTAGGGCTCTTCTGGGTATAGAAATTTGTACACGAAGATAGTTTATGATCAATAAAGGATCTACCCCTTCCAGTGAAGGAAGCGAATGTTCAAGGCTGATCCACTTATGCTAGTTCAGGAATCTCTGGCCAGAGTGAATGAAATTAGAAAGGAGTTTCTAATTTGCATAGAACTACGCATATTAAATGGTAAGCAAGTGATTGAATTAGATAGGCTTGACACGAGATCCATGCCTTGTATTTAATCGGAACATTGTAGGGTAGAAGGAGTTTATTGTACGGTAACTATTCACCGACAGGTTCTTGGTATTCTAAGCAGTGAATTCATATTATCCGGATAGTCGCGATATATTGAGAAGCATTACTCACGATGTAGAATAAATGTGATTAATTAATTAATCATATTTAATAAATTAGAGAATTTATATAAATAATGATAAAATAGTTTTATTATTATTTATTTCTACTACCTGCTTAATATTGAACCTACATGGTCACACCATAAAAGGAGAATGATTTTATGGTGGAGGAATTAATTAATAATGGCTAATAATTATTTATTTGTGAAATAAATAATTAATTGGCAAATTTAATAATTGATTAAATGAGATTTAATTGATTATAAATTAATTAAGATAAGTTCTTAATATTATTAATTAAGGATTTAATTTTTTTTGGAAATTAAATCAAAAGAGAGAATTATTTCTAAAGTGTTTAGAAAAAGGATTAATAATTAAAAGGTGTTTTAATTATTAATGAGAATAATAAATGGGATAATAATAATATTATTTATGGGAAAATTTCAGCTGAAAATTTTGCCTATAAATACACTATTATAGACCCTATTTTATTCCAACCCCAGAAACCCAAAAGTTTTAGAAAACCAAATTCTCTCCACCTCCTCCTCCTAAAAGTCGTTTTCTTGGTGGATACCGGTGGAGTGCTTCACACTTGAGGAGCAACTGCTAAGGATCTCTGATCGTTGTCTCCGAATTAATTTTAAAAGGTTAGATTCGATCCCTCGAATTTTTATTCACGATTTATATGCTTTTATTTGGATTTTGTATGTGTAAAAGTGTTTTGCCATGCCCCCGCTGCGTTTAAAAATCCAACAACATTAACAAGAGATGCTAGCTTTTTCATCTTAGATTCAGTTAACTTTGTCCCTGCGTTGCTCAATTTGGAGTTCAGTTTGTTGCCGCCTCCAGAGAGGAGTAAACCTTAATTAATATGTGTCTCCAAACCCAGCCCGCTTTATGTCCTGTATTTATGTTTTTTACTTTTAAAATCAGAATATGATTTATATAATAATTTATAGTTTACAATATAAGATATATGTAGTAATTTACAATACATATCAATACATAATTTTAAAATATTTTGTAACTTAATATTTCAATATTGTATTCTATATTAAAATGTCTTTTATAATATATATATATGATAAGATAAAATAAAATTTACATACATGATGGTGAAGAAAGACTACTCGGAGGAATCATCATTATCTTCACAATTATTACTATCATCGGTTTGTGAAGATCCATCTTCTTCCGATTCATATTCCATTTCTTCATCTGGAGTTCCGTCATCATCATCTAAATCTATTTCAACTCCATTTTCATCATTTAAATGTGTGGGAATATCATTTGTACTGATATCATTTAGATGTGTAGGAATATCATCTTGGAACGGCTCTTGATATGACATTGGGGTTTGAGGAAGATCAACAAGTGGACGAGCCTTTACTTTGCATACAACTAACCAATCAACCTTGTCTTTTTTAAGACTTGGATAATTATAAAAGTAAACTTGCATGGCTTGCATTGCTAGTACAAATGGTTCGTACACGCTCAATCTCTTTCTTTTATTGACCTCAACAATGTTTTAGCGTGGATGAATTCTTATTCCGGTATTAAGTGTAGGATCAAACCATTCACACATAAACAAAACAGTTTTCTTGACTGGAAAACGGGGATACTCGATAATCAAAATCTCTTCAACTATTCCAAAGTAATCATTCGATGCCTCACTGAAATTCGATCCCTTGATACATACTCCACTATTGAATGTTGATCTATTAGCCCCATATATTCGCGTGTGAAATTGTATCCATTCACATAGTAAACCGGTACAGACTTAACCGAACGAAGAGGTCCAAATGATATATCTCGAATGTATTCATTCGGAACTTGTGAGGGATTTTGAGCCTGAAATTATTAGTGGTGACTATTAAAATACGAAATAAATGGTTAATTCTTATCTACTATATTTATTAGTGAAGTATCAAGTAACTTACATAATGTTTAAACCACATGGAGAAATCACTTTCTAAGCACCTGTCAACTTCAACACTAGTTATGTATGGATTGTGCTCCCGAAGTTGATTTATAAAAATCCTGATTAACCAAAAAAAATTAGATAATAAGAACAATATTCATTAACCTGGACAAATAAGTATGTATTGTGATAAGAAAAACATACTCGATATATGGTGCAACCTCCGGACAGTTAAACAAGATATAATTGTGAGCTGCCATATATTCTCGATCATCAAGATAACGAGTAATGACACTCCCATGTAAACGTTCAGGATGAGAAAATATAGAAATGTTTCCCCCAAAACTCTCTCCACCTCCACTAGAATCATTCCTCGGAACTTTTCTATGTTTCGTCTGAACATGTTGTTTAAAGTAGTGTGAGCAAAAAGTGGAAGCTTCTTCAACTAAAAAAGCATTGCATATTGATCCTTCAACCCGAGCTTTATTTTTCACATTATTCTTTAAATGATGTAAAAATCTTTCGAAGGGACAAATCCATTGATACTGTACATAACCTGCAATGCGTGCTTCATACGGCAAGTGCACTAAAAGATGTTCCATGAAGTCGAACAATGATGGTGGAAATGTGTGTTCTAACTTGCAAAGTATAACGGGAATTTGTTCTTCAAGTCTACGCATATCACTTATCCTCAAAGTAGTTGATGTGAGATCCCTGAAGAAAACACTTAATTCTGTCACAGCCTCCCAAACATTATTCGGAAGAAATTCCTGAAAAGCAATTGGAAGAAGACGTTGCATAAACACGTGACAATCATGACTTTTCATTCCAAATAACTTGTATTCCTTCATGTTTATACACCTCCCCATATTGGACACATATCCATTTGGAAATTTTAGATCTTTTAGCCATTCACACATTTTTTTTTGTTTTTTGTCCAAGCTATAACATGCTTTGGGATACTTCTGTGTCAATTCATCAATTGCTAACTCGGGTCTCCGACAAATCATTGCAATATCATCTCTTGCCTTGGAATTATCTTTTGTTTTTCCTTCAATGGCCATTATTGTGTTGAAGATATTTTCAAAGACATTTTTCTCAACATGCATAACGTCAAGATTGTGTCTAATTGATAATGTCCTCCAATATGGTAAATCCCAAAAGATGCTTCGTGTCTTCCATCCACAATTGTAAGCCTTGATGATTCTAGCATTGTGTTTGTCGCTTCCTAATTCAGTAACTTTCATCAAACCAAGTGCCTCAATTTGTTGAAATGCATCTTCACCTGTTCGCACTGGTGGGGCAGATTCAGTCACTGTCTTTCCCTTGGTAAACCAATTTTTATTCTTTCGAAATGGATGATTGGAAGGTAAAATTTTTTGATGATTATCAAACCATGTAGTCTTTCCACCATTTTTAAGATTATAAGCATCATGATCATGAGCACAATGAGGACAAGCTAAGTGACCAGCAGTTTTCCATCCAGATAACATTGAATAAGCAGGGAAGTCACTAATAGTCCACATTAACACAACTCGCATACGAAAGTTTTGTTTCAAAGAACTATCCCAAGTCTACATGCCATCTTCCCACAACATTTTTAACTCAGCAATCAGTGGTTGAAGGAAAACATTTATCTTCTGTTTTGGATTTTTTGGCCCAGGAACAAGTACAGACAGAAACAAATATTGTTCTTTTGAACACATCCACGGAGGCAAATTATATGGAGTCACTATAATTGGCCAAGAAGAATATTTTCTACCTGTTTCACCAAATGGTTGAAAACCATCAGCAGAAAGTCCAAGTCTAACATTTCTCACATCTGAGGAAAATGAGGGATGTGCTTTATCAAATTATTTCCACTCCTCTGAGTCTGAACAATGGCGCATCACATCTTCTTCTTGATAATGTTTGGCATGCCATCTCATATGGGTTGCAGTTGTAGGTGAAGCATACAACATTTGCAATCTCGGTGATAGTGGAAAATAGATCATCTTCGTAAAAGGCACTTTCTTTTTCTCCTTCATGAATCCGTTAAGCTTGGTTTTGTATCTTGCATGTGAACAAAATTTACAGGACTCCATGTTGATGTCTTCACCCCAATATATCATGCATCCATTAACACAACAATCAATATGCTCAGAAGGAAGCCCCAATTCTTCCATATATTTTTTCATACTGTAGAAACTATCAAGAAATGAATTATCTTGAGGCAAGATGTCTTTAAAGAATCGTGACGTCTGATCATAACATGCCTCTGACCAATGATGGTCAGATTTCAAACTCAACATCTGAGCCATGGAAGACAACTGGGAAGTTTCACAACCTTCATATAACTCTCTCTCAAATGATTTTAAAATATCATACAACTTATGTGCTTCTGCATTTGGCATCTCTGGATCAAAACTTGGACCGGCAACATCCATCACCATGTTGTACATTTAGTTTTCATCGTCTCTTCTGCCTTGAGTATTGGAGTAATGTGTAGAAGATTGTTCTCCACTTTGTCTAGCAACATATGGCTCTCCATGTCGATCCCACACATAATAATCTCTTACAAACCCTTTCTTCAATAAATGTAATTTTACTGTCTCCGCATTCCAGAATTTGCCATTCTCACACTTAAAACATGGACACTGAATATTTGTCCCATTCATGGACGATTCTTGAGATATAACATATTCCATAAATTTCTATAACCCACTTAAAAAACCGAAGTTAAGAATCCTCTACTATCGATCATTTGATACATTCAATCTCGACCATTATTCATATTGAATTTTTTGATTTCCTACAAAAAAATAAATATTCACAACCCAACTAAAGTCAACAATTTTTCCATAACATAACATGAGTATGATGTCAATTAATTGTTATAATTCATTGTTAACCATTTAGATACCAAAATCAAATGCTAATAAGAAAATTGTAATTATACGAATCCAAACCAATCGAACTAGGTACTGTACTGTACGTGATTACTCGCATGGAATTTTAAAAATAGGAAACTAATTAATTAGTTTCATTTTATCATCATACTTAGACAAAGGTTAATATTGGCTAATTAATCATGCAATTAATTACCTAACTAATAATATGCGCATTAGCAACATATATAAATAATATATAGTATCATTAATCATATATACACGCTAAACTAAAATATAGATCTCAGGTGATAAATGTAGAATGGAAACATACGTTTATCCACCTCGGTATTTAGAGAAATATTTGCAGTCTCCGGCGAAGGAGACAAGGGACCGGAGGGAGTTACAGGAGGAAATCGAAAGTGATAAATGTATCAGCTGAAATTTGTGGATCGTCGTTGTGCTGAAATTTGGGGAAGAAAAACGGTGGTTTTATCGGATCTGCATAGTAGAAAACTAGGAGAAGAGGCTGGATATAATTAAAGATGAGATTGAATATGTATCAGCTGAACGGTAACAGGTAGTTGGCATTAAATATACGGAGTTAATATACCAACGGAATACTAACAAAACACTTAACATTTCAACGGAATGGTAACCGATTTTTTTTAACCGATCTAATATAACAACAGATTATTAACGGAACATATGTGGAAAATAAGGTTGAATTTCTGTTGGCATGTCATTACCTTTCCGTTGTTATGGGTGGCGGGATTTTTTGGCACCTTTTTATCAACGGAAATATCCATTACTAAATATTTGTCTGTTACAAATCAATTAGTATACGGTTAGTTTTCAAGTTTTTAGGTTCCGTTGATAATCCGTTGATAATTACCAACGGGTTTGTTTCCGTTACCATTTTCCCTTGGTATAAGTAAGAATTCTTGTAGTGTAAAGACAAGTGGTCGGGCGGTTCGGGTAGGATTATCAAGTCTTAAACAACACCGGGTCTGATCATCCAGCGTGTAAGAAAACAGGCTGTAATAATTTATTGTTACAACTTATAATCACTTTCCAAGATAAATTAGAAATACTTGCTTTCACAATATCTATATAGCCTTGTTAGATATATTTGATAATGTCATGGCTAATATGTTTTATGTTTAGCTTTCAGATCTTACTTGAACAAGATAAATCAGTACTTAACTGTTGATCAGTACTTATACTGGAAGTCAGGACTTAAGGATATCAGTACTTATGTTATCAGGAGATAATCATCAGAAGATAGATATCAGAACTTAAGTGCTGAAGGACGATCAGATAAGGACAGTAGCTGATTAAAGGAAAGAAGATCAAGATAAACATAAGAAGAGATATGCATGAAGAAGGAATTCTGTAAAGAATGGAATACTTGGAAGAAAAGATATCTGATTGATATATTTTAGGAAGCAGAATTATATTCCATATCAATTAGCGATTATCTTGTAACTGTGTAGTATATAATCACAGATATAGGGTTTACACTATAAGTGTTATCATTATTAGAGAAGATTATTCATTGTAACCCTAACAGCTCTCGTGATATTTGTTCATCACTGAGAGGTAACAGTTCCATACTGTAACAGAGTTTATTGTTTCAATAAAGTTTGTTTTCTGTTACTTAAGTTCTTAAAGTTCGATTTGAGTGTACTATACACTGTATTCACCCCCTCTAAAGTGTGTGTGTGACCTAACAATTGGTATCAGAGCCTATCTGTTAACATACATACAGTTAAAGATCCAAACATAATCATGTCGGATACAGAAACTCCAACTAAGCCTACCAAAACTGAGGAACCACCAAAGACACAAATTCAGAGTCGGTATGAGACCATCAGAGTTCCCATACTGAGACCATCTGAATATCCCATATGGAAGTTGCAGGTGAAGCAGCAAAGACCGTACCAAAGGAGAAGAGTGATTATACTGCTGAAGACATAGCATCAATTACTAAGGATGCTAAGGTACGACAGTTACTGCATAGTGCCATTGATAATGTAATGTCAAACAGGGTAATCAACTGCAAGACTGCTAAGGAGATATGGGATGCTCTGGAAACAAGGTGTCAGGGAACTGGCACAATTAAGAAGAACAGGAAGACAATACTCACTCAAGAGTATGAACACTTTGACTCAAAGACTAATGAGTCATTGAATGATTTATATGATAGATTTGTCAAACTTTTGAATGATTTGTCATTGGTTGATAAAGAGTATTATCTTGAAGATTCAAACCTTAAGTTCCTGTTAGCTCTTCCTGAAAGCTGGGATTTGAAGGCAACGACAATAAGAGACAACTACAATCTTGATGAAACAACTCTTGACGAAATCTATGGAATGCTCAAGACTCATGAGCTGGAGATGGAACAAAGAAGCAAGAGGAAAGGAGGAAAGTCAAGGACAGTTGCTCTTAAGGCTGAAGAAGAATTCCCCAAAGCAGCTTCCTCAAAGAAAGACAAGGGTAAAGCTCTTTTCATAAAGTCTGAAACTGAGTCATCAAGTTCTGAGAGTGATGATGACTCAGATTCTGAAAGCTTGCCTGAGACTGATGCTGATGAGGAGATGATGAAGCTGTGTGCTCTTATGGTGAAAGGAATCACAAAGATTGCATACAGGAAGTTCAGGAAGGGAAAGAAGTTTTCCAGGAAAGGCATAAGTTCTGATAAGAATAATTTCAGAAGATCTGAAGGCAGAGGAGGAAAGTCTGACAGAGGAGATTACACCAATGTTAAATGCTATAACTGTGGTGAGAAAGGCCACATATCTCCTGATTGCAAGAAGGTAAAGGGTGACAAAGGCAAGGCTCTTGTCACAAAGCAGAAAAGCTGGACAGACACCTCAGACTCTGAAAGTGAGGAAAACTATGCATTGATGGCAAATGCTGATAAAGAAAGTGCTGAGAGCAGTTCTGAAGCTGCTGAAACAAAGGTACCTCAGACTACTTATGCTTTTCATACTGATGATATTAATGAGTTGAGAAGATATCTTAAAACCATGTTTGTTAGTTATAGAGATCAAACTTTAACATGTGAAAGATTAACTTCTGAAAATCATGCATTTAAGAAAAGAAATGATTTCTTAGAAAAAGAGCTAGTCATGTTCCATCAAACTCAGAAGGATAGAGATGATGCTTTTTATGTTAGGAATGAAGTGCTAAAAATAAATGAATCTCTAAAAACTGAGTTAGAAAAGGAAAGAGAGATTATCAGGACTTGGACTAACTCTGGCAAAACAACTCAAAATTTGCTAAGTAGTGGAAACTGGAAAGAGGGCTTAGGTTATGGAGAAGATAAGAATGATAAAGGAACTGAAGAAATTAAGTTTGTTGATAAGCAAAAGCCAAAGTTAAAACCTGTTAAGTTTGTAACTGTAAAGTCTGAAAATGAAAAATCAGAAGTTACAAAGAAATTAACTTCTGACAAACTAAAACAGGAAAAGACAGCTGAAGTGAACATAGGCTTAATGACAAAGAAGCAGCTTAAGCATAAGTTAAAAGATGTTAAGAATGCAAACAAGGTAAAATCACCTAGGAAAAATAGGAATGGAAAGGAAGGTGTGAATAAAAGCAATAATTATAAACCAGTTCCTGATGCTTCTAGGAAAACATGTCATAACTGTGGAAGTTCTAACCATCTGGCTTCTTTTTGCAGGAAGAATATTAACTCCTTACCTTCAAAGTCAGGAGTTAAGAGTCATTCTGTTAGATACAAACCACAAAATCCTTGTTTTCATTGTGGTAGTTTATGGCATTCCATTTATACTTGTAAGGAATATCATAGCTTGTACTATGATTATTATCAAATAAAACCTTCTTTGAAGAAAGTTTCCATTGTTCCTTCTAGTGTAAATTCTGATTCAAAGTCTGATAGTGTAAGTTCTAATAAGAAAAATGTTAACATAAACTCTGATGCTAAATCCGCTACAAATGTTAACAAACTTAATAAGGCCAAAGGATCCAAGCAAGTCTGGGTCCCTAAAACTAATAATTAGTGGTCTTTGTGATTGCAGGGCAACAGGAAAAATATTCTAGTTCTGGACAGTGGATGTTCAGGACATATGACTGGAAATAAGGCCCTGCTATCAGACTTTGTGGAGAAAGCTGGCCCAAGTGTTTCTTATGGAGATGGCAATATTGGAAAACATTGGGATATGGCAATATCAATCTTGGAAATGTCATAATTAAACAAGTAGTTCTAGTCTCAGGACTTAAACACAACCTACTGAGTATAAGTCAAATCTGTGACAGAGGTTATCATATTGATTTCTTTGAAGAACACTGTGAAATTGTGAGTAAATCTAAAGGCAAAGTTGTTCTGAAAGGATACAGGCGTGGTAACATTTATGAAGCTAAGCTTTCAACAAGTACTGATGGTTCTGCAATCTATCTGATGAGTAGAGCATCAATTGAAGAAAGCTGGAATTGGCATAAGAAACTCTCTCATTTAAATTTCAACAATATAAATGAACTGGTCAAGAAAGATCTTGTGAGAGGATTGCCAAACACAGTATTTGCTCCTGATGGTCTTTGTGATTCATGTCAGAAAGCCAAACAAAGGAAATCTTCATTCAAGAGCAAGACTAAATCATCAATTCTTGAGCCTTATCATCTACTACATGTTGATCTATTTGGTCCAGTAAATGTCATGTCTATTGCAAAGAAGAAGTATGCGTTGGTCATAGTGGATGAGTTCACCAGATACACATGGGTGTATTTCTTGCATACAAAAAGTGAAACTGCATCAATCTTGATTGATCCTGTCAAACATCTGGATAAAATGGTCAAAGATTCTATAAAAGTTTTAAGGAGTGATAATGGCACTGAGTTCAAGAATTTGATAATGGAAGAGTTCTGCAAAAGCCATGGAATAAAGCAGGAATTTTCTGCTCCTAGAACTCCACAGCAAAATGGAGTTGTTGAAAGGAAGAATAGAACTCTCATTGAAGCTGCACGTACAATGCTTGAAGAAGCAAAGCTTCCAACCTATTTCTGGGCTGAAGCTGTGCAGACTGCTTGTTTTACTCAAAATGCAACACTCATTAACAAGCATGGAAAAACACCATATGAGATGGTGAAGAAAAAGAAGCCAAATCTGAAATACCTTCATGTATTTGGATGCAAGTGTTTTGTTCTCAAGACTCATACTGAACAAAAGCTGATGAAGGAATTTTTGTTGGATATCCACTTTCCACAAAAGCCTTCAGAGTCTATAATTTGAGAACAAAAGTAGTCATGGAATCTATCAATGTCTCTTTTGATGACAAGAAGATTACTGGTCTTGAAGATTTCATTGACCATGATCAGCTGAGATTTGAAAATGAAGACTCAAATTCTGATACTGAAAATTCTGAAAGTCTAAGTCCTGATACTGTAAACTCTGATGGAATAAACTCTGATGTTATTGAAACTGTGGTGGCTACGCCAAGGGAAGATGCGTCGATGCAGGGGGAGCATACTCAAGATCCTACCACAGCTCAAGAAACATCAGAACATACATTTGGCTCTTCAAATTTTGATTCGTCAAGTTCTGATAAGCCAAGTTCTGATAATGCTGAAAATTTAAATACTGAAGACTCCAACTCAGAGAGCATAGTTTCAGGGGGAGCATCAGAAAATGAAAATGAAGATAGCATGGATCATGGGGGAGCATCCAGTTCTAGAGAAAACCTTCCATCTGCAAGGAAGTGGACAAAATCACATACACCTGATTTGATAATTGGAAATCCTGATGCAGGTGTCAGAACTAGAACAGGTACTTCAAATGAATGTCTTTACAATTCTTTTCTCTCTCAGACTGAGCCAAAGAAAGTGAAAGAAGCTCTTCAAGATGCTGATTGGGTGCAAGCAATACAGGAAGAGTTGAATGAATTTGAAAGAAACAAAGTCTGGACCCCAGTGCCAAGACCAAAGAATAGATCTGTTGTTGGTACAAAGTGGGTATTCAGAAACAAAACTGACAGTGATGGCATAATTACAAGGAATAAGGCAAGGCTGGTTGCAAAAGGATATTCTCAACAGGAGGGAATTGATTATAATGAAACATTTGCACCAGTTTCTAGGTTAGAAGCCATAAGGATATTCTTGGCTTATGCTGCTCACAAAAAGTTTACTGTCTTTCAAATGGATGTGAAAAGTGCTTTTCTCAATGGAGAATTGGAGGAGGAGGTATATGTTGAACAACCTCCAGGTTTTGTAGATACCAAACATCCAGATGATGTCTACAGGCTTGATAAAGCACTTTATGGACTTAAGCAAGCTCCTAGAGCATGGTATGAGACTTTAGGTCAGTTTCTTCTGGAAAGTGGATTCAACAGAGGGACAATAGACAAAACACTGTTCTACCTCAACCATGGAAAGGACTTACTTCTGGTCCAGATTTATGTTGATGATATCATTTTTGGATCTACAAATGACAAACTTTGCAAGAAGTTTTCCAAACTAATGCAGTCAAGATATCAGATAAGTATGATGGGGGAACTTAGCTATTTTCTGGGCCTTCAAGTCAAGCAGAATGAGGAAGGCACTTTTATTTGTCAAACCAAGTACACCAGAAACTTGCTGAAGAAATTTGGAATGCAAGATTGTTCAAGTGCATCCACTCCAATGGCCACTATAACAAAACTGGATAAGGATACCGGTAAATCAGTAGATATTACTGACTACAGAGGTATGATTGGCTCTCTACTCTATCTAACTGCTAGTAGACCTGATATCATGTATGCTACCTGTTTTTGTGCAAGATTTCAAGCAGATCCAAGAGAACCTCACTTAACAGCTGTAAAAAGAATCTTTAAGTATCTAAAAGGAACAACTGCTCTGGGATTATGGTATCCTAGAGAATCAGATTTTAAACTAATAGGTTACTCAGATGCAGATTTTGCAGGTTGCAAAATTGACAGGAAAAGCACAAGTGGAAGCTGTCAATTTCTTGGAGGCAGATTGGTTTCTTGGTACAGCAAGAAACAAAAGTCAATTTCCACATCAAATGCAGAAGCAGAGTATATTGCTGCAGAAAACTGTTGTACACAGATTCTTTGGATGAAGAATCAGTTACTGGATTATGGGTTAACATATTTCAAAATCCATATTTACTGTGATAATCAAAGTGCTATTGCTATGACAGGTAATCCAGTTCAACACTCTATGACAAAGCACATCAGCATCAGGTACCACTTCATCAGGGAACATGTGGATGAAGGTACAGTGGAATTGCATTTTGTTCCCACAGATCAACAACTAGCAGATATCTTCACAAAACCACTGTGTGAAGCTACTTTTACAAGATTGGTAAATGAACTTGGAATGGTTTTAGGTTCTTTCTCTAAATCTGATTAGTCTTGTTCTGTGTTATCAGACTTTATGCTCAGTATTTACAGAATTAATCTCATTGTGTATTATGTGCTTAATTGATAAATGTCTTTAAGTACTGACTGTTGTCTGATATATGTTTCTAAACTCTGATAAGTGATATGTCTGTTCAAGTACCTATTCAATCCTATGAGGATAACTGTGCTAGATACTGACCTAGTAGTCTTCAATAAACAAATGATTCCATGTAAGAAGTAATTATTTCAGTGGAAATCTTATGACACTAGCAAATTCTGATAATTGAGCTTAGTTAAGTTTACTTTGTATATCTTATTACTAAGTCACAAATTAGAATAATGCTACTCATCTGTTAAGTTCTGATACTAGTAAAACTGCTTAATGTACTAAGTGCTGATAAACCTCACTTATCAAAAGAAAAAGCAAAAAGATCAAAGAATAAAATCAGGTACTCCTTTGAGATCTAGAGTAAAAATATGGAAGGGACGACCCAAGTGCATTGCTGGTATTAAGTAAATATGCATTAGAAAAGCAAAATATTTTCTTGGTGACTTTTCACACTCTATGATTACTGGAGAAATACTCTGATAATAGCATAAATTCTGATAAACAGTCATGACTCACTTACACTGAGAAGCCACTGTAAAATAGAATTTCAAAAGATGCATAAAATTAGCATAAAACAGTTGAGGTGGACTCAAGCATGAACTCATTCATCAGTAGGTTTCAGGACAATGACAGCTCTTTAGCAAAATTTTAGTTATGCCTTATTTCTAAGATGTACTGAAGTGACTCAGACTTTACTCTTTGTCTGTTATTTAGCTTAATGCACACACTAATCACTCCATATGAATGATGAAAATTACTGTGGTGGTCTATGTTATTTTAGATAAACAGTCACTGTATCACTTTGCACAAATTCTGAGGACAAGTTCTAGTTACACGTACTAATGATTAAGTTCTGAAGTGTATAACTCAGAACTTGTATGAGGATTTACTAAGATGGGCATTCCTTTTTCGAGTTAAGAAATTATGTTCTGATGACTGTTAAGTTCTGATATAAGTCTAAGTTCTGATATTACAGTCTAATGTTTTACTTGACTTATATGTGAATAAAATTTGATAACAGTCTCAGTTAATAATTGAATATGTTGAAGTGGAAGATTAATAGTCACTATGGTTAGGGTTAATGGCAGTCCAATGTTACTTGTTTCTTGTGCGCTATAGATCTGTTTACTCTGATGTCCAACCAACTCCAAACACCCAAAATCCATCAACCTCAGTACCTACCTCTCATTCTACTCAACCTACCCTCAGAACATATCTCAAATCCTATCCCTCCACTTCACAGACTGCTCAACCTTCATCTTCAGCACCTATTGTGAAATCCTCATCTTCCAAGCCAAAGAGGACAAAGAATATTCCTCAAACACCTCAAAAGAGAAGGAGGATTGCATTGAGAGATGAATCTGATTCTGAGGAACCGATTCCTGCTAGAGAACCTGTTGTAACTGAAGCTGAGAAAGAGATTTCTTAGAAGGATTCTGAAATTGGGGGTTCTAGGCTTCTCAAGAGGCTTAGACGAATGACAGTTCCTGAAACTCCCAAGGAATCCAAATCAACAAGGAAGTACAAGAAACAGAGGGCACAAAGGCCAGTTTCAGATGATGAAGAGGAAGCAGCTAAGGAAGGGGATCAGGAATCTCTGATCTCACAAGACAAGGAATTTGCTCCAGTCACTTCTTCTCCATCAACTCCATCTCAGGAAGCTGTATCTGACAAGGCTAACTCACCATCTGTGTCTCTTGTTGATCCAGGCACAAGTGCTGATATTGATGTTCAACACTTGGTTGTGTATGAAGTATTTCTCTTAGAAGCTCCAACAGCAAATAATCCTTCCACAACACATGTTACTGATGCTGTTCAAACTCCAGAGTTATCAACAACACCTTCTCTGCATCAAGATGCTGATGATCAGACTTTAGGTGAGCATCAGGATATGGCTGTTGATCAGAACTTAGTATCAGATCAGCAATTAGAGGATGCTGAAACCTCCATTGCTGCTCACACTGTTGTCTTATCAGAAGATACTGATTCTTTAAGTTCTGATGCTGCAAATGCTGGAGATACTGGTGATGCTGCTCCAACTGTAGATGCTGATGAAGCAGGTCCTTCAGGACATACTCCTCAATAGACTCTTCCTAAGTCTGAACTGGTAAAGAAGTTTGTTACCAGGGAAGCACCAGTACCTTGGAGTGAAACTCCTGCAGGTCAGGAGTGGACTAAGGAATGGAACTCAGTTTCATGTGTTCCAACTGAAAAACATCTGGCTGAGCACTTGACTAAAGCTGATGAAATGTTAAATTCTGATGATTTTAAAACCCAGCTTAGAGTCACTGCATTGAGTACTAAATATCTACAAGGTCTTCATTCAACTACTCATGCAGAGCTACACAAGATTCAGGAGAACTTTATCAAACAGGAACAAGTTTGGAAAATTGATAAGAAAAAGTTCTTTCAACCTACCATTGACAGGATTGCTTATATTGAGAAAACTCAAGAGAAATAACAAGCTCAGATTGATAAAATTCTGACAAATCAAGCTTCTCAGCAATCTTAACTTACTGAAATCCAATCCTCAGTGGAATTACTTATCTCTCTTTTACTACCTGCTGATGCCAAAATGGGGGAGAAGGTAATTAAGTCCAAATGCAAAACTAATAAGACACTGCAAGGAAAGGATGATGGAAATGATGATCAAGGATACTCTGGAATGGGTAGCGGTCATAGTCAAGGTAGAAGGTTTACATCAAGACAAGCTAGTCACAGGACAAGTTCTGATACTGGGAAAAGAATAAGTTATGCTGCTGGTAAAAGGATAAGTTCTGATGAACTTCTAGATCTTGATGAGGAAATGTCAAGACAGTTATTTCTTCAAGAAAATCCAGGAATGGACTTGGAAAGTTTAAAGAAAGAAGAAGCCAGACTTAAATCAGAGAAAGTCACATCTAAATCTGAAGCTTCTGGTAAAAAATCACTTCCAAAACTCAAAGGCATTGTGATCAAAGAAAGGACACATACTGAAGCAACATTGGCTAGATTACAACCACAGATAGATCCAAGATCCAAGGGTAAAGAAAAGATTGGTGAACCTATCAAGGTTTATGTACCTCCTGAGGAAGAAGAAATTACTGATGAAAAGGATGATCTTGCTCTGACTTCAAGAAAAGTTCTTAAAACAACCTCTGACATGGCTCAAGTTGTTCAGAGTCAAGAAATTGTAAGTTCTGATATTCAGAAGAAGCAAGTAACCTCTGACATAGCTCAAGTTAACTTGATATCAGAAAATAAATCAAAGACACTCCTACCAGGATTCACTAAAGCAAAACAGACTCAATCTTTGAAGACTACTGCAAGTGATTTTGAAGCAAGAGTAGTTACTGGAAAGGAAACTAGAGATAAAACTGGATTGGGAAGTGCTGATGAAAGAAGAGTACACAACACTACCAATGATCCAACTTCCTTGAGTGAACCAGGTATTGGAGTAACTCCGGAGAGATTGAATCAACTGGAATCTGTACAGATGGTTTACCATACCTACTTGAAAGAATACATCATGTTGTATTTCATGACAGATGGTAGGGTTTATCATATAAGACAAAATGCCATTCCATTGAAGTATTTTGAAGAATTGGAGCATGTACTTTTCTTACTTCAAGTGGATGACAGAATAACAGGGACTGCTGCAAACTACTTAAAAGAACAGATTCAAAGACAGAAAAGGCTTTATTCTGTTAAGTCTGACAGCATATATGTTCCAAAGTACAGAGATCACAATGATGATATTGTTGATATGATGCCTAATACTGCACAGATCAGAACATATCTTGGTATTAAGGGACTTGAATTCAATCTAGAGTCTGACAAAGCTTATGTCATAAGACTAGATCAGGAGTTGAGAAAAGCAAAGATCAATGATCTCAGAGCTGCAATCTTTCAAACTGGTGAAGATACTGCAGAGCTTAAAGATGTCAAAAGGAGAATGATTGATGAACTCAGATATGCTGAGAAATGTTTGTTGAAGAACTATCTCAGAACAAATCCTGACATCAGAGAGATCAGAAAATGATGAAGCCAAGTCGAAGATCTACAACTGCTTAAATTCTGATATTTATACAGACTGAAGTTGTTATCAGAAGTTAAAATTGGTAAAAGCTTTAAGGACTGTAAGTTGTAGTTATCTAGTCTAATTCTCATGCATTTGTACTTAATGTTTTTGACATCATCAAATATCTGTTAAACTTGTATATTATGTTAATTTATAAGTTAGGGGAGATTGTTAGATATATTTGATAATGTCATGGCTAATATGTTTTATGTTTAGCTTTCAGATCTTACTTGAACAGGATAAATCAGTACTTAACTGTTGATCAGTACTTATACTGGAAGTCAGGACTTAAGGATATCAGTACTTATGTTATCAGGAGATAATCATCAGAAGATAGATATCAGAACTTAAGTGCTGAAGGACGATCAGATAAGGACAGTAGCTGATTAAAGGAAAGAAGATCAAGATAAACATAAGAAGAGATATGCATGAAGAAGGAATTCTGTAAAGAATGGAATACTTGGAAGAAAAGATATCTGATTGATATATTTTAGGAAGCAGAATTATATTCCATATCAATTAGCAATTATCTTGTAACTGTGTAGTATATAAACACAGACATAGGGTTTACACTATAAGTGTTATCATTATTAGAGAAGATTATTCATTGTAACCCTAGCAGCTCTCGTGATATTTGTTCATCACTGAGAGGTAACAGTTCCATACTGTAACAGAGTTTATTATTTCAATAAAGTTTGTTTTCTGTTACTTAAGTTCTTAAAGTTCGATTTGAGTGTACTATACACTGTATTCACCACCTCTACAGTGTGTGTGTGACCTAACAAGCCTCGTAATCTCTCTGATCTCTGATCTCTAATCTCTCTAATCTCTCTGATCACACACGCACATTATCTAAATTATTACTACAACATTACTATTGTTATTACAACAATCTAGGGTTACTGTTATTATTACAACAAACTAGTAGAGTTCGAGTTTGTTTTTGGGGCTTTGTTTTTTATTAGTAAACAAGGAAGATGGCAGATGAAGAAACGAGTAAATACGCGAGAGGATTCAGGTTCGATCCCTTTGACGAAGAGCTTATTACTGATTACTTGAAGCCAATGATAATGGGAAAACAACTCCCATGCAACTTCATCAAGTTCAGACAAGTTTACGGTCCGTCTTCGAATCCGTGGCATGTTTTTCCTGACGATGATCAATCTTGGTTCTTCTCGCCTCATCTTAAAGACACTGAGAAGTGCATGTTTGTGTTTTCCAAGTTATCAAAAGTTTCGAGATCAAATAATTTGAAAAAGGCTAGTTCGAGAAAAGCTGGTTTTGTTACTTCTGAGAATACCTCGAAAAAGGGAGGGTGTGGTACTTGGGATGGAAAGACAACGCGGAAACAAATCAGAGATGGAGAGGGTAATGTGGTTGGGGAGAAGAGGTACTTGGCGTTTGAGATTAACGAGATTGATTCGGGTTTGATTGGAGTAAAGTTGGATTTTTTAAGATGCATGAGTATAGTTTGAGTGGGATTAATGCTGGTTTGGATTCTGCTCATAGTATTGTTTTGTGTAAAATTACTTATGATTCTTCAAAGGCGTGCACGGTTAATCTCAAATCAGGGAACAAAATTGCTGGTAATATTATAAGAACTAGTGGTGAAGCCCGCGGGAAAGAAGAGATGATCAACAAGAATTTGGAGGTAACTAGTTGTGTAATTGCAGAAAATCTCACTGCGATCAATGGTAGTGTTGATAATCAGTCTGGGGCTAATCAATCTCAGGAAATAGAAGATACCATCAACATGAATCTAGAGGCCCCTAGCAGTGTAACAACAGAGAGTCTCAATGGGATACATGGTGGTGTTTATGATTGGTTTGGTGCTACTCAATTTCAAGAGTTGGATGCTTTTTCCAAAGAAGAAGCCATCAACACGAATGTAGAGGTCCCTAGCGGTGTAACAACAGAGAATCTCACTGGGATACATTGTAGTGTTGATGATAGGTCTCGTGCTACTCAATTTCAAGAGTTGGATGATATTTTCAGGGATTCCGGTTTTGATGGCCTTGGTAGTGAGGGTTTCAGTTGGGGAGACCTAGGTGATATCGATCCATCTTTTGATATTCAGGGAGACGTAGACGATTTAGGTCCCTGTTTTGATGTAGATTGGATAATGAGGACTCTGTGTTCATACATTGTTCTTCTTTGAACTTTCCACTCAATGTATCAAATTTTGAATTTATTTGTATAATTTAGCAGACTGAAAAACTTATGTAACATCCAAGATTGATGAATGCAATTTTTTATGATTTTACTGAATTGATTCTTGTCTTTTGTTGCTGCAATTTTTTTACTTGCTGTATGTATGATAAATTCTACTAAAAATAGAAAAAGAAAAGGTTTCAATCAGTATGTTAATGCGTATGAAGTAATGGGGATTTCAGTTTCAATGAACTAGGAGGACATCGCCTTTTTAAACTAGTTTCGTTAGAAGCAGAACTACAACAGAAAAGCATGGATCAGAAATCAGATTTGTGTATTATTTATCCCCTTCCAGTTCATACCTATAATATAGCAATCAATGTAGAAAAATGTGAACTTTAGAAAGTAGAAATTTTGAATTTTCAGGATCACTACATACTGATAAGCTTAAAATAGATGTTTTGAGTGTATTTAATAGTTTGCTTTGGTTTTTGAAACAAGGAAGCCACACACTGTGAGGACACATCTCTTGAGGCTCCCTCATTCATTCAAGGGGAGCTGCCAACACTCACAACTGCGCACCAAATTCTTATGACTCAATTTTTTTCTATTCCAATTCCACTTGAATCCACTTCTCAATCTCAAGTGTAACAAAAATCAAGTAAATTAGCTCAAGAAGCTTTGCTCACCACCCAGAAACTCCATTTAGATGGTGAGAGGCTACATGCTGGGGTAGATTTTGATGACACCATCAAAACCATGGGGGTAGACATTTCTTAAATTGTTATCCGGGTGATTTTGTCTAGGCTTCCCACAGCAAATTGCACACGTCACACGTGCTTTCTGATATCACTACCCTGTTGACATTTCTTAAACTGTTAACATTAGCACATATCAATTTGTGGTATTTCAGTGATGATAACTCGCTATAACCAACAGGATGTAAGAAGCAATGTCAACAATCTTTGACTGATGTTGATGTTAAAGGGAGTGATGCCATGGCTAATATTGTGTTCTTCTTTATGGAAAACATAGGACAAGTATTTCTCATTTCTGTATTTAATACTTTCAATATTAGTGTTACAACATTGATTTCTCGACTCTTAAAACTGGTGGCACTTCTTGGTTTATTAGTAAACTATTCCAGCAATCTAATTAAGAATCACTGAGTTACCTGTATCATTGAGACAGCTGAAGTACAGTTAAACCTCTTTAAAGTAATATGGTTGAGAGCAAGAAAAAATATTACTTCAGCGAGTTTATTACTTTATCGGGAGTAAATATACATTGTGTTCCATTATGTTGAAACCGGAGAAAAATATTATTTTAGCAAGGTTATTACTTTATTGATTATCTGCATAAGCTGCAAAAACTCTGTCATTCGATACTTGAATTGCAACAACCATCTTTGCTTTGCTCTTTAACTGACCGTGATCGGTAAACTCTAGAAGTTTCCCTATCCGTATCACATTTGTATCAGAACCAGTGTAAGCTATACCTTCAAATACCGCTATTGAAAGTACCTGCCCGTCCTTTTTAAGGACGGACGGGATGCACTTGTAGGTCATGATGGCGGATGTGTTATTTTTTTGCGGGGAATGCAGAGAGGGTGTTAGAGGTTGTGAATCGGTGAGTGGGAATGCAGAGAGTGCAATGGCAGTAGATAGACGTGGTGGCGTAAACGAAGGATTTTCAGAGAATTTTTCAGAGGTGTCTTGTCTAAGCGAAATGCTCCGTAAAAATTCGATGTTGTGGTTTTCTCGTATTGCGAAAGATGGGACATTCATAATTGGAGGCTCTTCTGTTAATTCCATGATCTAAGATGATTAGAAGTATTTAAGGAGAAGAAAAGTGTGGAGATTGTATAAAATGTTGCAGTACTCTTGTGTTGAAGAAATGTCCGTTCTTCTTGTACTAGTTAAAATGATTGGCCCACTGCTAAGTATCCGATCCGATCCGATACGGTCTCATATTCCTTGACATGAATCCGATCTCAAAATCGAACTAGAAATTTAACATTATTTGATATGAATTTAATAGGTTAAATTTCTTCTGCTAATTCTGAGCAGCTAAACATTTTAAAGTTCATAAGATAAATTTAGTTTCAGAAGAGACAACAATGCTACTAATTCTGACTTCTAGAACTCGAATTTAAAGTATGTATGTGTTGATTTATGTATGTCAGAAATATTTTATTAGCCTAAAATTCATTACATTGAGTACCAAAAGTATCTATAAATGTAGAACTATAAGTTCCTTAAGAAGTAAGGCCAAAAGTTCATGAAACTAGAAACAAGAGAAAGTAGCTAGTATTTCTACTTAGTTGGTCATGTCAAGCTAACAATTTGTCGGCTATAATTTTTTGCGGATAAAGGAAAATCCTACAAAATTTAGGCACAGATAGATTCCTAGTGAAAAATTATAGCGGATAGATGGTTACAACAAACGTTTGTCAGGGCGAGTACCCTCCTATATTAAAATTATAACCTGACAGATGGTTACAACAATTATTTGTCAAAGTGCATCATCAGATTCAGTGTAGAGAACACCGTTGTCTGCTACTAGTACTGCGTTAATTGGAGCTGGATGAGCTTGGTTTGTTTTCAAGCATTTGAGATCTGAGATTCTCCATGCTTTAACAGTTTTGGCCAGGGAAGATGAGTAAATTCTGTTGTCTGATAGACTGATGTCCAGAGATTTTACACTTGGAATTAGGGGTGAGCAGAAAACCGCAAAAACCGCCCGCACCGCACCAAACCGCACCGCAAAACGCGGTTTTTAATTTTCGTGGTGCGGTTGCGGTTTGAATTTTTAATAAACCGCGCGGTGCGGTGCGGGTTGTGGTTTTAAATTTCTGAAATGTGGTTCAAACCGCACCGCACCGCAATATTTAATATATTATAAACATAATTATATATATTTACACACTTATATTCCTATCGGGTAACATAAAGAACCATTTTATGTTCTTAGTTAAACTGAATTTCACCATATGGCCATAGATTCCTTATTGAGTTATAATTATATGTTAAATTCATTAAGGAATTCAAATGTACCACACGATCTTTAGACAAATAAAAAAGAGAATACACAATCTCTTGTTTGTATTTCTTCACTAGGAAAACCAAAATCCAAGTATTTATACTAGTGAACTAAGATGTTGCATTCTGATTAACTAAAACTATTTTCGGAATTTTGATTAAATTTAAGTTTTCAATTTATTTAATTTTTTTGAACTTGTAAAGTATAAACCGCAGTGAACCGCACCACACCGCACCGCATTTTCGTGGTGTGGTTTATGCGGTTTTCGAGGGTACGCGGTGCGGTTGCGGTTTGGAAATTTGAGCAAACCGCATGTGCGGTTTGGTTTGCGGTTTGAGGAAAAAATCGCACCGCCCGCACCGCGCTTACCCCTACTTGGAATCAACATAAGCTGCGAAAACCCTGTCATTCGGGAAGTGTTATCACGGAGTTCCTTTTCCTCTCAGCTCCCGGCTCGATGGGGAATTTCCGCTATATTCGGGAAATAATTAAAATTAATAATTTTATATTTTTAATAAATTTTTATAATTAAAAATAATCTACTAATTCGTATTATATAAAAATATTAATAATATCTCAAATTTTTAGCATCAAATTATATTAAAATTGATTTATAATATAAAGAAATGACAAATTAAAAATTAAAAATATATATTATATTACATTGTAAAAAAATTGATCAAGAAAAGTATAGATTATTTTTAAAAAATTATAATAATAATTTAAATCCTATTATACACACAATCGGGGTCGGGGAGATACTAATTTTAGACCTCGTCCCGATCCCGAATTTTTTTATAAAAAATTTCTCGTTTCCCGCCGCCTAAGAATTTCCTGAATCCCCGACCTGAACCAGGAGGGGATTGTAATGGGTTCAGGCAGAGCGAGATTAATGTCCATATCTATATGTTTGGTTGAGACTAAAAAATGAAGAGTGAAAAAAAGCGAGCATATTCATTACTAAATCGTCTGAACCCCCAGTTGTTGATATTTAGGTTGACAAAGTGAATTTCATATATGTGAGGTAAACGCTCAATTTTTCGCGCTCTTGCTACGGTTAAGCGATCCTCTTCGGATAATTCGTCCAACCCCAGAATAGCTATAATGTCCTGAAGTTCTTTGTAACGTTGTAAAGTTTGCTTAACTCTTTGGGCAGTTTCATAATGGTCCTCACCAACAATCCGGGGTTGGAGCATAGTTGACGTTGAATCTAAAGGATCTACTGCTGGATAGATACCTTTGGCGGCTAATCCTCTTGATAGTACAGTAGTAGCATCCAAATGTGCAAATGTCGTAGCAGGAGCAGGGTCGGTCAAATCGTCTGCAGGTACATAAACTGCTTGAATAGAAGTTATGGACCCCTCTTTGGTCGAAGTAATTCTTTCTTGTAACGTACCCATTTCGGTACTAAGGGTAGGTTGATAACCCACAGCGGAAGGCATTCTACCCAATAAGGCGGATACTTCAGATCCTGCTTGGACGAAACGGAAAATATTGTCAATAAATAGAAGTACGTCTTGTTCATTAACATCTCGAAAATATTCAGCCATGGTGAGGGCAGTCAAACCAACTCTCATACGAGCTCCCGGCGGTTCATTCATCTGACCGTAAACTAGAGCCACTTTTGATTCTGCAATATTTTTTTCATTAATCACCCCGGATTCTTTCATTTCCATGTAAAGATCATTTCCTTCACGAGTACGTTCACCTCCTTATTAGATTAGTTAATAATCCTATTAATTGGATTTTGACGTTTATTCGGACAGGAAAAAGATATTCAAATAAATAAATACTTTTTCATCGAATGACTATTCATCTATTGTATTTTCATGCAAAGCAAATAGGGGGCAAGAAAACTCTATGGAAAGACGGTGGTTCAATTCAATACTATTTAAGAAAGAGTTCGAACACAGGTGTGGTCTAAGTACAAATTATATTAAAATTGATTTATAATATAAAAAAAATGACAAATTAAAAATTAAAAATATATATTATATTACATTGTAAAAAAATTGATCAAGAAAAGTATAGATTATTTTTAAAAAATAATAATAATAATTTAAATCCTATTATACACACAATCGGGGTCGGGGAGATACAAATTTTAGACCTCGTCCCGATCCCGAATTTTTTTATAAAAAATTTCCCGTTTCCCGTCGCCTAAGAATTTCCTGAATCCCCGACCTGAACCAGGAGGGGATTGTAACGTGTTCAGGCAGAGCAAGATTAATGTCCATATCTATCTGTTTGGTTGAGACTAAAAAATGAAGAGTGAAAAAAGCGAGCATATTCATTACTAAATCGTCTGAACCCCCAGTTGTTGATATTTAGGTTGACAAAGTGAATTTCATATATGTGAGGTGAGTGAAATAAATTGGAAAAATATTGGGATAAATTAATAAGAGTGCAAGACATATTGAAACTAATTAAAAAAAATAACATGCTCTCTTAAAATATAATAACAAATGAAGTACATTCAGAAAAGTATCATGATAAAAACTAAATTAGCCAATACGAGGGTGTGAATTATTGTCTAATTTAATAAAACTTTTAGTACTGATTTTTTTATTTTAGAAATATACTTAATAACAAATAATGAAATGTACTATATTTAATACAATATTGATATTAGATCAAATTTTAATATTTTATTTTTTCGAGTCACTATCCGACTAATCGAAATCATTATTCAAAAACTCGACTGTCTTAGCTAAGATCTCGACCGAGTACACATTTTCATTAGTCGAATAAAACCCGCATTTGAGTTTAGCTCGGGTCAAACTCGGTCATGCTTAGATTAAGAATTAAAGAGCCTAAAAATAATATTGAACCAATACAATTATTTAATTATTTAAGTGTATTACAAAATTTACTCATTCACCTCACTATGTAATCTATATATGCCCGATTTATTATTAATTTTAGTATGCCAATTTCGAGTTAAAGTAGATTTTTACAAAACTAATTTTTCAAACTCAAAATTATAATAAATTTATGTTGATTTAAAAATTTTGATCAATAAAAAAATTTAAATCAATGATTAATTTCATGCTTTTCACTTAAACATAATTAAGAATTAAGAATTAATCTTTTTTTGTAATAATTTAAGATTTATTATTGAAAGACAAGTATTTGAAGTCGAGTCGGGTCGGGTCGGATTATTAAGTCTTAAACAACACCGGGTCTGATCATCAAGCCTGTAAGAAAACAGGCTGTAATAATTTATTGTTACAACTTACAATCTCTTTCCAAGATGAATTAGAAATTACTATATAGCCTCGTATCCTTCATAGCTCTTCTTAAATCTTAATCTCTCTCTGATCACACACGCACATTATCTACATTATTACTACAACAATCTAGGGTTACTGTTATTATTACAACAATCTAGTTCGAGTTTGATTTTGAGTTTGTTTTTGACTAGTAAAGAAGGAAGATGGCACTGGCAGAGGAAGAAACGAGTAAATACGCGAGAGGATTCAGGTTTGATCCGTTTGACGAAGAACTAATTACTGATTATCTGAAGCCAATGATTATGGGAAAACAACTCCCATGCAACTTCATCAAGTTCAGACAAGTTTACGGTCCGTCTTCGAATCCGTGGCATGTTTTTCCTGACGATGATCAATCTTGGTTCTTCTCGCCTCATCTTAAAGACACTGAGAAGTGCATGTTTGTGTTTTCCAAGTTATCAAAAGTTTCGAGATCAAATAATTCGAAAAAGGCTAGTTCGAGAAAAGCTGGTTTTGTTACTTCTGAGCATACCTCGAAAAAGGCAGGGTGTGGTACCTGGGATGGAAAGACAACGCGGAAACAAATCAGAGATGGAGAGGGTAATGTGGTTGGGGAGAAGAGGTACTTGGCGTTTGAAATTAATGAGATTGATTCGGGTTTGATTGGATTTGATTGGAGTAAAGTTGGATTTTTCAAGATGCATGAGTATAGTTTGAGTGGGATTAATGCTGGTTTGGATTCTGCTCATAGTATTGTTTTGTGTAAAATTACTTATGATTCTTCAAAGGCGTGCACGGTTAATCTCAAGTCCGGGAACAAAATTGCTGGTAATGTTATTAAAACTAGTGGTGAAGCACGCGAGAAAGAAGAGATTATCAACAAGAATTTGGAGGTAACTAGTAGTGTAATTGCAGAAAATCTCACCGCGATAAATGGTGGTTTTGATAATCGGTCTGGTGCTAATCAAGATAGCATCAACATGAATCTAGAGGGCCCTAGCAGTGTAACAACAGAGAATCTCAATGGGATACATGGTGGTGTTTATGATTGGTGTGGTGCTACTCAATTTCAAGAGTTGGATGCTTTTTCCAAAGAAAAAGAAGAAGCCATCAACACGAATGTAGAGGGCCCTAGCAGTGTAACAACAGAGAATCTCACTGGGATACATGGTGGTGTTGATAATCGGTCTGGTGCTAATCAATCTCAGGAAATAGAAGATACCATCAACATGAATCTAGAATGCCCTAGCAGTGTAACAACAGAGAATCTCAATGGGATACATGGTGGTGTTTATGACTGGTTTGGTGCTACTCAGTTTCAAGAGTTGGATGCTTTTTCCATAGAAAAAGAAGAAGCCATCAACACGAATGTAGAGGGCCCTAGCAGTGTAACAACAGAGAATGTCACTGGGATACATGGTGGTGTTGATGATAGGTCTCGTGCTACTCAATTTCAAGAGTTGGATGATATTTTCGGGGATTCTGGTTTTGATGACCTTGGTAGTGAGGGTTTCAGTTGGGGAGACCTAGGTGATATCGATCCATCTTTTGATATTCAGGGAGACGTAGACGATTTAGGTCCCTGTTTTGATGTAGATTGGATAATGAGGACTCTGGAATGTGATCCGCAAGAAGGGCCTGTGGAAGATAACAGTATAAGCAATCTTGGTAAGAGAAAATTTGAAGCAGAGGAGAATTTATGCATGAGTAAGAAGATGTGCTTTTAATGATTATTAGCAGCAGCAATGACAAGTGATTGGTAAGTATTAACAGAAGCAGCTTCTGTGTTCTTACATTGTTCTTCTTTGAACTTTCCACTCAATGTATAATTTAGCAGACTGAAAAACTTATGTAACATCCAAGATTGATGAATGCAACTTTTTATGATTTTACTGAATTGATTCTTGTCTTTTGTTGCTGCATATTTTTTGTCTTGCTTTATGATAAATTCTACTGGATATAGAAAAAGAAAAGGTTTCAATTAGTATGTCAATGCTTATGAAGTAATGGGGATTTCAGTTTCAATGAACTAGGAGGACATCGCCTTTTTAAACTAGTTTCGTTAGAAGCAGAACTACAACAGAAAAGCATGGATCAGAAATCAGATTCGTGTATTATTTATCCCCTTCCAGTTCATACCTATAATATAGCAATCAACCGAGAAAAATATTATTTTAGCAAGGTTATTACTTTATTGATTATCTGCATAAGCTACAAAAACTCTGTCATTCGATACTTGAATTGCAACAACCATCTTTACTTTGCTCTTTAACTGACCGTGATCGGTAAACTCTAAAAGTTTCTATATCCGTATCACATTTGTATCAGAGCCAGTGTAAGCTATACCTTCAAATATCGCTATTGACAGGACCTGCCCGTCCTTTTTAAGGACGGACGGGATGCACTTGTAGGTCATGATGGCGGATGGTTATTTTTTTGCGGGGAATGCAGAGAGGGCGTTAGAGGTTGTGAATCAGTGAGTGGGAATGCAGAGAGTGCAATGGCAGTAGATAGACATGGTGGCGTAAACGATGGATTTTCGAAGAATTTTTCAGAGGTGTCTTGTCTAAGTGAAATGCTTCGTAAAAATTCGATGTTGTGGTTTTCTCGTATTGCGAAAGATGGGACATTCATAATTGGAGGCTCTTCTGTTGGTTCCATGATCTAAGATGGTTAGAAGTATTTAAGGAGAAGAAAAGTGTGGAGATTGTATAAAATGCTGCAGTACTCTTGTGTTGAAGAAATGTTCATTTTTCTTGTACTAGTTAAAATGATTGGCCCACTGCTAAGTATCCGATCTGATCCGATAGGGTCTCATATTCCTTGACATGAATCCGATCTCAAAATCGAACTAGAAATTTAACATTATTTGATATGAATTTTAATAGGTTAAATTCCTTCTGCTAATTCTGAGCAGCTAAACATTTTAAAGTTCATAAGATAAATTTGGTTTCAGAAGATACAACATTGCTACTAATTCTGACTTCTAGAACTCGAATTTAAAGTATATATGTGTTGATTTATGTATGTCAGAAATATTTTATTAGCCTAAAATTCATTACATTGAGTACCAAAAGTATCTATAAATGTAGAACTATTAGTTGATGGGTATAATTCTAACTACACAGCAACAATGGGCAGTTATATATATAATAACAAGAACATGGCAAATAACCAACTAACGAAACAAAACACGAAGACAATAACAAACTATAAAGACTGTAATTGACAAATAAAGTAAAGAAAACTTATCTCTTATCGCTTTCCAAATTCTGATAAGAATAAGAACACAACAGCTGAGTCGTCAAACCCTTCAAGAGGACTTAGACTGTTCTTGAAGAGATTATTACCCCCCACTTAAGATGTGATGGAATGCAGCAATATCGCTTCCAGGATAAAACAACAACAGATCAATCTGGCCACAGAACCAACAATGATCAACGGCGACTCGCACCTCAGTTTGCCCAAAAAACCTATGCAACTCATATATGTTTGCGAGGTAAGACACCGAGACTTGTGTCATTTTAATCTCAAGTATATAGGCATCTCAAGTTGCTCTTCTTCTATTTTACTCGATGTGGTACACCAAGTAACAAAACAGAAAAAGTAAACAAAATGGGTTTTCCTTATAATTTATATTATATCCTGATTAATTAATATTAATATTACAAAATATATTCAGAGTATGATTAAAATAATCCTTACTCAATATATTTTATATTAATAATTAAATAATCAATATAAATAATTAAACTTGTAATAGAAAAGAAAAATATAAGAGTTCCCACTAGCACTAGGCCACACAAGCATTCCACTTATACTAATAGTTGTAAACAACACTAACACAAGATGCTATATAAACTCAATATCTTTCTTTTACAATACCAATGTGGGACAAAATCCCCATAACCCATTTCAAACAAGCAACTTTATCTCAATATATTCATTAATTCCACTAAGAAAATATCTTAGATCCAAATATGAAAGTTTAAGTCCTCATATCAAGGAACAACCTCCAAGTGTTAGTTTCCAGAAATCATATCAAGAACATATATAAAATATGCCTCAAACTTTCCATTTTCTAACAATCCCCCACAAATCCATAATTAAATTGCATACCAGATTTTATCATGACTTACTTTTCAGAGTCGGTACCCTCCCGGGTTTGAACCCTCCTAAGTCCTCTACTTCGATGGCTACCGGATACAGATGGAATGTTTCACCTTGAATCTTTATCCGTTGGGTGTAACCACACTCCATAGACGACGACAAGTCAAAGGCTATGGTGCCAATCTACGGCTTTGAGACGTTAATGGTCATGTCTCGATCCTGTTCGTCGAATGTTTCGAGGAATAACCCTTTCCTCTAATTGCGACCACACAATTACATTCGCTTAGCTGGGCATCTCCAGAGATGTACTGCTATCATCTCGTCAAACGACTTGACCCCATTCAGAGTTCAAATAACTCTTGCTAACTAGCAGTTCAAGTACCTCTTAAGTTTTATAGGATTTAGACTCAGATACATAAGTATCTAAATGTATATGATAGAGGTACTACCAATTCATCCTTACAACTTGTTATTACCATATTGAATACACTTCGAGGGATCTCCTCTCAGGTGTATTGGGTTCCCGCTGTTGATGAATTATGATGGGTTACCAGTCCCATCCCCAACCTCGACTTAAGGACTATAGCATGCTCAATCCCTTTAGTCAGCGGATCAGCTATATTATCCTGAGTTCCTATGAACTCTATAGCAATAATCCTATCAGACACAAGACCCCTTATAGACTTTAGTCTAACTTGGATGTGTCTCTTTGTTTTAGCATTATACTTTACACTTCTGACTTTGTCGATAGTTGTACGGCTATCACAATGAACATAAATGACAGGAAGCGGCTTGCTTACTACAGGTAACATACTCATGAGTCCATGTAACCATTCAGCCTCCGTCCCCGTGGCATCAAGTGCACACAACTCAGCCTCAAAAGTAGACCGGGTAATCAAAGTCTGTCTAGAAGACTTTCAGGACACTGCTCCACCCGCAAGGGTAAACACATATCCAGTCACTCCATTGGAACCAGATTTCTTAGCTATCCAACTTGCATTTATTAGCTATCCAACTTGCATCACTTTACCCCTCGAGTACCCCCCGAAATCTCCGGTAATGCAAGCCAAGGGAAATAGTTCCCTTCAGATATCTAAGAACTCTATCCAGTGCCTCCAAATGAGTCTTGTTTGGACAGCTAGTATATCTAGCCAACTTAGACACAGAATAAGAAATATCTGGCCTAGTCATATTAGCAAGATATTGCAAACTCCCAATAATCTAAGAATACCTTAACTGAGACACATGAACTCCTGAACTATTCTTGACTAAGGCAACTTTTGAATCATATGGTGTACTAGCGATTCTACAATTTGAATAACCATACTTCTCAAGTATAGATTTCTCTATATAATGAGACTGTGACAAAGTTATTCCATCAGTTGACTGAGTCAACTTGATCCCAAGAATTACACTAGCTTCACCCATATCCTTTATCTCAAAGTGCCTCTTCAAGAAACTCTTTGTCTCATTAATAATCTCAATACTGGTTCCAAACAACAAGATATCATCTACATACAAGCACACGATCACACAATCATTACCTCTAACCTTATAGTAGACACACTTGTCACTTTCATTAACTAAAAAATTCGAAGTTTAAAACAGTTTCATCAAACTTTTTATGCCAGTCTAAAGGTGCTTGTTTAATGCCATAGATGGACTTGACTAGTCTATATACTTTATTCTCATTACCAGAAGCAACAAATCCCTCATTCTGATCCATATAAATCTCTTCTTCAAGGTCACCATGAAGAAAAGCTGTCTTTACATCCATTTGATGGATGATAAGACCATGTACAGAAGCCAATGCAATAAGCATTCTGATTGTTGTCATTCGGGCAACTGGAGAATATGTATCAAAATAATTAATGCCTTCCCTTTGCCTAAAGCCCTTAGCAACTAGCCTAGCCTTGTACTTATTTATTGAGCCATCAGGGTTTAGCTTCCTCTTGAAGATCCATTTACATCCAATAGTAGAACACCCTGGAGGGAGATCGACTAACTCCCATGTTCCGTTTGAAATAATTGAGTCAATTTCACTCTTTACAGCGCCTTTCCAATGCCTCGACTCCGAAGAATCCTTGGCTTGACGGAAAGTTAAAGGCTCATCCTCGACATTATAAGTGATAAAGTCACTTCCAAAGTCCTTGACTACCTTTGCACGCTTACTCCTTCTAGGTTCCTCTACTTCGTTAGGAGTAGAGCTATTACCAGGATCCACCCCCACATTTGTCATCTTTTCCACATGATCAGGAATAGAAGTCGATGTGTGAGTGGGATCATCCTCAGAACTACCCAAAGGTATACCAGTCTTCATAAGGAATACTTCCTCAAAGAAAGTTGCATCACGAAACTCAACTATCGTATTCGCCACAATACCATCTATGTTAGATTTTAATACTAAAAATCTCATAGCAGTTGTGGTTTCAAGATAGCCCAGAAAGATAAAATCAACAGTTTTCGGACCCAGTTTTTTTCTCTTGTGTTCAGGGACAAGCACCTTAGCAAGGCACCCCCACACACGAAGATAACTCAAACTTGTCCTACGCTTTCTCCATAATTCATATGGTGTCTTGTCCATATGTTTCAGAGGGACTCTATTCAGAATATGGCAAGCCGTATTCAGAGCCTCTCCCCACATGTACTTAGGCAACCCAGAATTAATTAGCATACTTTTAATCATGTCTTTAAAAGTTCTGTTCTTTCGTTCTGCCACCCATTAGACTCAGGTGTGTATGGTGGAGTAACCTCATGAACTATACCATTGTTTGCGCAAAATTCATTAAACAAGGTACTCGTATACTCACCACCTCTATCAGACCTCAAACGTTTAAGTACTTTGCCAATTTGTGTTTTAGCTTCATTTTTATACATAATGAATTTATCTAGTGTTTCATTCTTATGTTTAAGCAAATAAACATAACAATATCTACTACAATCATCTATAAAGGTAATGAAATATCTACAGTGATCCTTAGTCAACACACCACCAAATTCACATATGTCTGAGTGCACTAAATCTAACAAGTCTGAATCCCTAACAACATTATGAAAAGGTTTCCTTGTTTGTTTAGCAGTTACACACACTTGACACTTAGATTTCTTATCAATGGCGTACTTTGGAATGAACTCTAAATTCATCATATTCTTTAGAGCACCAAGATTTAAATGACCAAGTCATAAGTGCCACAAATCAGATGATTCTACACAATTAACAGAAGGTGCAACACTATCATTAATAAAACCACCCAAAACGGGTTCAACATTTATTAAAAACAAACCATCAGACAAGTAACCCTTGCCAAATAATGTACCAGTATGAGTAATAACTACTTTATTACACTTCAAAGAAAGTTCAAAGCCATTTTTAACTAAACAACTTCCACTTATAATATTTCTACGAATAGAGGGAACATGATGCACTCTAGTGAGAGACAGAATCCGCCCAGAAGCAAACTTCAGGTCCACGTTTCCTATTCCAAGCACTTGTGCAGCACTAGCATTCCCCATCGTCACTGTCACTCCATGAATGTTGATAAGATACAAACAAGCTAATATCAGCACAAATATGTACATTAGCTCCGGTATGAATCAACCACTCATGTGACAGATAAGTGAAAAGTAGTACAGGGTGGTAAGTAACATACCCGTCATCGGTACCAGAGGCAACAACCTCACCCATGACCATTTTAGATACTGGCCCACTCGTGGTTCCAAGTCCAAGCACAGTATTTGCTTGAGCTACCACTCCAGCTTTCTTAGCTTTCTTACTTAGACAGTCCTTGCTCCAATGACCAACCTGTCCACAAGACCAACATGGTTTGTTCGCCTTTGGTTTCTTAGCCTTGTTCTTGTCAAGTTTAGTGTTAGCCTTCTTAGTGACTACCTTTCTTTTCTGTCCTACAGTCACTACATTTACCTCCGAGCTCTCATGTTCCACAGGCAACACATGTCCCTATTTGGACTTGTGCTGCTCCCGTACTGAGATGTCCAACATCAAGTTAGTCCATGTGATCTCTCCTTTCTGTCTTTTCAGAGAGAGAGCAAACTCTTCCCAAGACTTAGGGAGCTTTTCAATCACAGACATCACTCGAAACTTCTCAAGCAAGACCAAACCGGACTCACCCAAATCATGAACTAACATCTCAAACTCATGAACCTGTCCAGTCATGGATTTTCCATCCACCAGCTTAAAATCAAAAAACCTAGCCACAGAATACTTCTCAAATCCTTGAGAATCAGTATTATGGGTTTGGTCCAGCTTATCCCATAAGACTTTAGCTGTATAGGCATCCGATGAATAAACATCGAACAAGGTGTTCTCCAAGGATGCCAAAATAGCTGCCCTGGCTACCCTTTCCTTCTCAGCCCATAAAGCATAAACCTTAACAGATTCAGCTTTCTCTTGATCCAACCCAGGAGGATCATACTGTACCACTAACCATAGACCCTTAACCCTTAATCAGAGCTTCATTTTTTTCTGCCAACGAGAAAAAGAAGCTCCACCACTGAATTTATTAGGCATACCCGATAAATCAATTGGATGGGGAAAATGATACGTGGTCCAGTCAATGGTAGTAGTACCACCAGAACCAGTCTCAACAGTTTTAGGAACATCACCAGTTTCGTTAACCATCTTGCTAATTAACTATATATAACTATAATCTCTTCAAGATTGATGGGTATAATTCTAACTACACAGCAACAATGGGCAGTTATATATATATAATAACAAGAACATGGCAAATAACCAACTAACGAAACAAAACACGAAGACAATAACAAACTATAAAGACTGTAATTGACAAAGAAAGTAAAGAAAACTTATCTCTTATCGCTTTCCAAATTCTGATAAGAATAAGAACACAACAGCTGAGTCGCCAAACCCTTCAAGAGGACTTGACTGTTCTTGAAGAGATTATTGCCCCCCACTTAAGCTGTGATGGAATGCAGCAATACTGCTTCCAGGATAAAACAACAACAGATCAATCTGGCCACAGAACCAACAATGATCAACGGCGACTCGCACCTCAGTTTGCCCAAAAAACCTATGCAACTCATATATGTTTGCGAGGTAGGCACCGAGACTTGTGTCATTTTAATCTCAAGTATACCTCTCAATATATAGGCATCTCAAGTTGCTCTTCTTCTATTTTACTCGATGTGGTACACCAAGTAACAAAACAGAAAAAGTAAACAAAATGGGTTTTCCTTATAATTTATATTATATCCTGATTAATTAATATTAATATTACAAAATATATTCAGAGTATGATTAAAATAATCCTTACTCAATATATTTTATATTAATAATTAAATAATCAATATAAATAATTAAACTTGTAATAGAAAAGAAAAATATAAGAGTTCCCACTAGCACTAGGCCACACAAGCATTCCACTTATACTAATAGTTGTAAACAACACTAACACAAGATGCTATATAAACTCAATATCTTTCTTTTACAATACCAATGTGGGACAAAATCCCCATAACCCATTTCAAACAAGCAACTTTGTCTCAATATATTCATGGATTCCACTAAGAAAATATCTTAGATCCAAATATGAAAGTTTAAGTCCTCATATCAAGGAACAACCTCCAAGTGTTAGTTTCCGGAAATCATATCAAGAACATATATAAAATATGTCTCAAACTTTCCATTTTCTAACATAAGTTACTTAAGAAGTAAGGCCAAAAGTTCATGAAACTAGAAACAAGAGAAAGTAGCTAGTATTTCTACTTAGTTGGTCATGTCAAGCTAACAATTTGTCGGCTATAATTTTTTGCGGATAAAGGAAAATCCTACAAAATTTAGGCACATATAGATTCCTAGTGAAAAACTATAGCGGATAGATGGTTACAACAATCGTTTGTCAGGGCGAGTACCCTCCTATGTTAAAATTATAACCGACAGATGGTTACAACAATCGTTTGTCAAAGTGCATCATCAGATTCAGTGTAGAGAACACCGTTGTCTGCTACTAGTACTGCGTTAATTGGAGCTGGATGAGCTTGGTTTATTTTCAAGCATTTGAGATCTGAGATTCTCCATGCTTTAACAGTTTTGGCCAGGGAAGATGAGTAAATTCTGTTGTCTGATAGACTGATGTTCAGTAATTTGATACTTGGAATTAGGGGTGAGCAGAAAACCGCACAAACCGCAAAAACCGCCCGCATCGCACCAAACTGCACCGCAAAACGCGGTTTTTAATTTTCATGGTGCGGTTGCGGTTTGAATTTTTAATAAACCGCGCGGTGCGGTGCGGGTTGTAATTTTAAATTTCTGAAATACGGTTCAAACCGCACCGTACCGCAATATTTAATATATTATAAATATAAATATATATATTTACACACTTATATTCCTATCGGGTAACATAAAGAACCATTTTATGTTCTTAGTTAAACTGAATTTCACCATATGGCCATAGATTCCTATTGAGTTATAATTATATGTTAAATTCATTAAGGAATTCAAATGTACCACACGATCTTTAGACAAACAAAAAAGAGAATACACAATCTCTTGTTTGAATTTCTTCACTAGGAAAACCAAAATCCAAGTATTTATACAAGTGAACTAAGATGTTGCATTCTGATTAACTAAAACTATTTTCGGAAATTTGATTAGATTTAAGTTTTGAATTTATTTAATTTTTTTGAACTTGTAAAGTATAAACCGCAGTGAACCGCACCACACCGCACCGCATTTTCGTGGTGTGGTTTATGCGGTTTTCGAGGGTACGCGGTGCGGTTGCGGTTTGGAAATTTGAGCAAACCGCATGTGCGGTTTGGTTTGTGGTTTGAGGAAAAAACCGCACCGCCCGCACCGCTCTTACCCCTACTTGGAATCAACATAAGCTGCGAAAATCCTGTCATTCGGGAAGTGTTATCACGGAGTTCCTTTTCCTCTCCGCTCCCGGCTCGATGGGGAATTTCCGCTATATTCGGGAAATAATTAAAATTAATAATTTTATATTTTTAATAAATTTTTATAATTAAAAATAACCTACTAATTCGTATTATATAAAAATATTAATAATGTCTCAAATTTATAGCATCAAATTATATTAAAATTGATTTATAATATAAAAAAATGACAAATTAAAAATTAAAAATATATATTATATTACATTGTAAAAAAATTGATCAAGAAAAGTATAGATTATTTTAAAAAATAATAATAATAATTTAAATCCTATTATACACACAATCGGGGTCGGGGAGATACTAATTTTAGACCTCGTCCCGATCCCGAATTTTTTTATAAAAAATTTCTCGTTTCCCGCCGCCTAAGAATTTCCTGAATCCCCGACCTGAACCAGGAGGGGATTGTAACGGGTTCAGGCAGAGCGAGATTAATGTCCATATCTATCTGTTTGGTTGAGACTAAAAAATGAAGAGTGAAAAAAAGCGAGCATATTCATTACTAAATCGTCTGAACCCCAAGTTGTTGATATTTAGGTTGACAAAGTGAATTTCATATATGTGAGGTAAACGCTCAATTTTTCGCGCTCTTGCTATGGTTAAGCGATCCTCTTCGGATAATTCATCCAACCCCAGAATAGCTATAATGTCCTGAATTTCTTTGTAACGTTGTAAAGTTTGCTTAACTCTTTGGGCAGTTTCATAATGGTCCTCACCAATAATCCGGGGTTGGAGCATAGTTGACGTTGAATCTAAAGGATCTACTGCTGGATAGATACCTTTGGCGGCTAATACTCATGATAGTACAGTAGTAGCATCCAAATGTGCAAATGTCGTAGCAGGAGCAGGGTCGGTCAAATCGTCTGCAGGTACATAAACTGCTTGAATAGAAGTTATGGACCCCTCTTTGGTCGAAGTAATTCTTTCTTGTAACGTACCCATTTCGGTACTAAGGGTAGGTTGATAACCCACAGCGGAAGGCATTCTACCCAATAAGGCGGATACTTCAGATCCTGCTTGGACGAAACGGAAAATATTGTCAATAAATAGAAGTACGTCTTGTTCATTAACATCTCGAAAATATTCAGCCATGGTGAGGGCAGTCAAACCAACTCTCATACGAGCTCCCGGCGGTTCATTCATCTGACCGTAAACTAGAGCCACTTTTGATTCTGCAATATTTTTTTCATTAATCACCCCGGATTCTTTCATTTCCATGTAAAGATCATTTCCTTCACGAGTACGTTCACCTACTCCGCCAAATACAGATACACCCCCATGAGCCTTGGCAATATTGTTAATCAATTCCATAATGAGGACTGTTTTACCCACTCCAGCCCCCCCGAATAGTCCAATTTTTCCTCCACGACGATAAGGGGCTAAAAGATCTACTACTTTAATTCCCGTTTCAAAAATAGATAATTTTGTATCTAACTGTATAAAGGCGGGCGCAGATCTATGAATAGGAGATGTTGTGCTAGTATCTACAGACCCTAAATTATCAACGGGCTCTCCGAGTACGTTGAAAATTCGTCCAAGAGTCGTTCCACCAACCGGAACACTTAGAGGAGCTCCCGTATCAATCACTTCCATTCCTCTCGTTAGACCATCTGTAGCACTCATAGCCACAGCCCTAACTCGATTGTTTCCTAGTAATTGCTGTACCTCACAAGTAACATTAATTTGTTGACCAGCAGTATCTCGACCCTTAACTACCAGAGCGTTATAAATATTAGGCATCTTGCCCGGTGGAAAAGCTACATCTAGTACCGGACCAATGATTTGGGTGATATTCCCGAGGTTTTTTTTTTCAAGCGTGGAAGCCCCCGAACTAGAAGTAGTAGGATTTATTCTCATAATATAATAAATAAAGTCAAATAGGTCGAAATTCTTTTTGCGAAAATGATCGAATTCAAAAAAAAAATGTCCGATAGCAAGTTGATCGGTTAATTCAATAATTCAATAAGAAATGGGAGTTAGCACACGATTTCGTTGGTACCCTACAACCGAATCCAATTCGATTGTTTACTTATTCAATGAGTGAATTTTCAAGCTCAACCTGCCCGTTTTCAAAATATCAAGTATAAGAATCTTGAGAAACTCTTTTATTTGTCTATCATTATAGACCAGCCCATTTATATTATCTATGGGACTCGAACCCGAACTCTATTTACGATTCATTTTTTCTATCTCATCGACTTTTCTTATTTCCTATTTCATCATATCTATTTATGTCTAGCCTCTTCTTTTCATTTTTTATATCTTTTACTAGACAAATTCCGTATATTTTTATGTCTAGGATTTACATATACAACATAGGCCACTCTAAGGAGGGAATTTCTTATTATTCAAGTTCTATTTAAGTGGTTCAATTCAAAAAAAAGGAAAAAAAATATAAGAATTGGGTTGCGCCATATATATGAAAGAGTATACAATAATGATGTATTTGACGAATCAAATACCATGGTCTAATAATTGATTAGTTGATAATATTAGTATTTGTTGGGAGTTTTTTGAAAGATTCCTGGAAAAAGTTTCATTAAAGCCTAATTCATGTCGAGTAGACCTTGTTGTTGTGAGACTTCTTAATTCATGAGTTGTAGGGAGGGATTTACGTCACCACAAACAGAGACTTAAGCAGGTGTTGGATTTAAAGCTGGGGTTAAAGATTACAAATTGACTTATTATACTCCTGAATATGAAACCAAAGATACTGATATCTTGGCAGCATTCTGAGTAAGTCCTCAACCTGGAGTTCCACCTAAAGAAGCGGGGGCCGCGGTAGCTGCCGAATCTTCTACTGGTACATGGACCACTGTGTGGACCTGTTAGATATATTTGATAATGTCATGGCTAATATGTTTTATGTTTAGCTTTCAGATCTTACTGAACAGGATAAATCAGTACTTAACTGTTGATCAGTACTTATACTGGAAGTCAGGACTTAAGGATATCAGACGTATGTTATCAGGAGATAATCATCAGAAGATAGATATCAGAACTTAAGTGATGAAGGATAATCAGATAAGGACAGTAGCTAATTAAAGGAAAGAAGATTGAGATAAACATAAGAAGAGATATACATGAAGAAGGAATTCCGTGAAGAATGGAATACTTGGAAGAAAAGATATCTGATTGATATATTTTAGGAAGCAGAATTATATTCCATATCAATTAGCGATTATCTTGTAACTGTGTAGTATATAAACACAGACATAGGGTTTACACTATAAGTGTTATCATTATTAGAGAAGATTATTCATTGTAATCCTAGCAGCTCTCGTGATATTTGTTCATCACTGAGAGGTAACAGTTCCATACTGTAACAGAGTTTATTGTTTCAATAAAGTTTGTTTTCTGTTACTTAAGTTCTTAAAGTTTGATTTGAGTGTACTATACACTGTATTCACCCCCTCTACAGTGTGTGTGTGACCTAACAATTGGTATCAGAGCTACTCTGTTAACACACATACAGTTAAAGATCCAAACACAATCATGTCGGACACGAAAACTCCAACTAAGCCTACCACAACTGAGGAACCACCAAAGACACAAATTCAGAGTTCCCATACTGAGACCATCTGAATATCCCATATGGAAGGTAAGGATGACCATGTTCCTGGAAGCAACAGATCCAGAATACCTTGATAGAATCAAGGAAGGCCCTCACAAACCAACCAAGCTCGCTGTTGCAGTTGCAGGTGAAGCAGCAAAGACCGTACCAAAGGAGAAGAGTGATTATACTGCTGAAGACATAGCATCAATTGCTAAGGATGCTAAGGTACGACACTTACTGCATAGTGCCATTGATAATGTAATGTTAAACAGGGTAATCAACTGCAAGACTGCTAAGGAGATATGGGATGCTCTGGAAACAAGGTGTCAGGGAACTGACACAATTAAGAAGAACAGGAAGACAATACTCACTCAAGAGTATGAACACTTTGACTCAAAGGCTAATGAGTCATTGAATGATTTATATGATAGATTTGTCAAACTTTTGAATGATTTGTCATTGGTTGATAAAGAGTATGATCTTGAAGATTCAACCTTAAGTTCCTGTTAGCTCTTCCTGAATGCTGGGATTTGAAGGCAACGACAATAAGAGACAACTACAATCTTGATGAAACAACATTTGACGAAATCTATGGAATGCTCAAGACTCATGAGCGGGAGATGGAACAAAGAAGCAAGAGGAAAGGAGGAAAGTCAAGGACAGTTGCTCTTAAGGCTGAAGAAGAATTCCCCAAAGCAGCTTCCTCAAAGAAATACAAGGGTAAAGCTCTTTTCATAAAGTCTGATACTGAGTCATCAAGTTCTGAGAGTAATGATGACTCAGATTCTGAAAGCTTGCCTGAGACTGATGCTGATGAGGAGATGATGAAGCTGTGTGCTCTTATGGTGAAAGGAATCACAAAGATTGCATACAGGAAGTTCAGGAAGGGAAAGAAGTTTTCCAGGAAAGGCATAAGTTCTGATAAGAATAATTTCAGAAGATCTGAAGGCAGAGGAGGAAAGTCTGACAGAGGAGATTACACCAATGTTAAATGCTATAACTGTGGTGAGAAAGGCCACATATCTCCTGACTGCAAGAAGGTAAAGGGTGACAAAGGCAAGACTCTTGTCACAAAGCAGAAAAGCTGGACAGACACCTCAGACTCTGAAAGTGAGGAGAACTATTCATTGATGGCAAATGCTGATAAAGAAAGTGCTGAGAGCAGTTCTGAAGCTGCTGAAACAAAGGTACCTCAGACTACTTATGTTTTTCATACTGATGATATTAATGAGTTGAGAAGATATCTTAAAACCATGTTTGTTAGCTATAGAGATCAAACTTTAACATGTGAAAGATTAACTTCTGAAAATTTTGCATTTAAGAAAAGGAATGATTTCTTAGAAAAAGAGTTAGTCATGTTCCATCAAACTCAGAAGGATAGAGATGATGCTTTTTATGTTAGGAATGAAGTGCTAAAATTAAACGAATCTCTAAAAACTGAGTTAGAAAAGGAAAGAGAGATTATCAGGACTTGGACTAACTCTGGCAAAATAACTCAAAATTTGCTAAGTAGTGGAAACTGGAAAGAGGGCTTAGGTTATGGAGAAGATAAGAAAGATAAAGGAACTGAAGAAATTAAGTCAGTTGATAAGCAAAACCAAAGTTAAAACCTGTTAAGTTTGTAACTGTAAATTCTGAAAATGAAAAATTAGAAATTACAAAGGAATCAACTTCTGACAAACTAAAACAGGAAAAGACAGCTGAAGTGAACATAGGCTTAATGACGAAGAAGCAGCTTAAACATAAGCTGAAAGATGTTAAGAATGCAAACAAGGTAAAATCACCTAGGAAAAATAGGAATGGAAAGGAAGGTGTGAATAAAAGCAATGATTATAAACCTGTTCCTGATGCTCCTAGGAAAACATGTCATAACTGTGGAAGTTCTAACCATCTGGCTTCTTTTTGCAGGAAGAATAAGAATATTAACTCCTTACCTTCAAAATCAGGAGTTAAGAGTCAGTCTGTTAGATACAAACCACAAAATCCTTATTTTCATTGTGGTAGTTTATGGCATTCCATTTATACTTGTAATTGTACTATGATTATTATCAAATAAAACCTTCTTTGAAGAAAGTTTCTATTATTCCTTCTAGTGTAAATTCTTATTCAAAGTCTGATAGTGTAAGTTCTGATAAGAAAAATGTTAACATAAACTCTGATGCTAAATCCGCTGCAAATGTTAACAAACTTAATAAGGCCAAAGAATCCAAGCAAGTCTGGGTCCTTAAAACTAATAATTAGTGGTATTTGTGATTGCAGGGCAACAGGAAAAATATTCTAGTTCTGGACAGTGGATGTTCAGGACATATGACTGGAAATAAGGCCCTGCTATCAGACTTTGTGGAGAAAGCTGGCCCAAGTGTTTCTTATGGAGATGGCAACATTGGAAAAACATTGGGATATGGCAATATCAATCTTGGAAATGTCATAATTAAACAAGTAGCTCTAGTCTCAGGACTTAAACACAACCTACTGAGTATAAGTCAAATCTGTGACAGAGGTTATCATGTTGATTTCTTTGAAGAACACCGTGAAATTGTGAGTAAATCTAAAGGCAAAGTTGTTCTGAAAGGATACAGGCGTGGTAACATTTATGAAGCTAAGCTTTCAACAAGTACTGATGGTTCTGCAATCTGTCTGATGAGTAGAGCATCAATTGAAGAAAGCTGGAATTGGCATAAGAAACTCTCTCATTTAAATTTCAACAATATAAATGAACTGGTCAAGAAAGATCTTGTGAGAGGATTTCCAAACACAGTATTTGCTCCTGATGGTCTTTATGATTCATGTCAGAAAGCCAAACAAAGAAAATCTTCATTCAAGAGCAAGACTGAATCATCAATTCTTGAGCCTTATCATCTAATACATGTTGATCTATTTGGTCCAGTAAATGTCATGTCAATTGCAAAGAAAAAGTATGCGTTGGTCATAGTGGATGAGTTCACCAGATACACATGGGTATATTTCTTGCATACAAAAAGTGAAACTGCATCAACCTTGATTGATCATATCAAACATCTGGATAAAATGGTCAAAGATTCTGTGAAAGTTTTAAGGAGTGATAATGGCACTGAGTTCAAGAATTTGATAATGGAAGAGTTCTGCAAAAGCCATGGAATAAAGCAGGAATTTTCTGCTCCTGGAACTCCACAGCAAAATGGAGTTGTTGAAAGGAAGAATAGAACTATCATTGAAGTTGCACGTACAATGCTTGAAGAAGCAAAGCTTCCAACCTATTTCTGGGCTGAAGCTGTGCAGACTGCTTGTTTTACTCAAAATGCAACACTCATTAACAAGCATGGAAAAACACCATATGAGATGGTGAAGAAAAAGAAGCCAAATCTGAAATATTTTCATGTATTTGGATGCAAGTGTTTTGTTCTCAAGACTCATCCTGAACAGCTATCAAAGTTTGATCTAAAAGCTGATGAAGGAATCTTTGTTGGATATCCACTTTCCACAAAAGCCTTCAGAGTCTATAATTTGAGAACAAAAGTGGTCATGGAATCTATCAATGTCTTTTTTGATGACAAGAAGATTACTGGTCTTGAAGATTTCATTGACCATGATCAGCTGAGATTTGAAAATGAAGACTCAAATTCTGATACTGAAAATCCTGACAGTCTAAGTCCTGATACTGTAAACTCTGATGGATTAAACTCTGATGTTATTGAAACTGTGGTGACTACGTCAAAGAAAGATGCACCTATGCAGGGGGAGCATATTCAAGATCCTACCATATCTCAAGAAACATCAGAACATCTGGCTCTTCAAGTTCTGATTCGTCAAGTTCTGATAAGCCAAGTTCTGAAAGTGCTGAAAATTTAAATACTGAAGAATCCAACTCAGAGAGCATAGTTTCAGGGGGAGCATCAGAAAATGAAAATGAAGATAGCATGGATCATGGGGGAGCATCCAGTTCTAAAGAAAACCTTCCATCTGTAAGGAAGTGGACAAAATCACATACACCTGATTTGATAATTGGAAATCCTGATGCAGGTGTCAGAACTAGAACAGGTACTTCAAATGAATGTCTTTACAATTCTTTTCTCTCTCAGACTGAGCCAAAGAAAGTGGAAGAAGCTCTTCAAGATGTTGATTGGGTGCAAGCAATGCAGGAAGAGTTGAATGAATTTGAAAGAAACAAAGTCTGGACCCTAGTGCCAAGACCAAAGAATAGATCTGTTGTTGGTACAAAGTGGGTATTCAGAAACAAAACTGACAGTGATGGCATAATTACAAGGAATAAGGCAAGGCTGGTTGCAAAAGGATATTCTCAACAGGATGGAATTGATTATGATGAAACATTTGCACCAGTTGCTAGGTTAGAAGCCATAAGGATATTTTTGGCTTATGTTGCTCACAAAAAGTTTACTGTCTTTCAAATGGATGTGAAAAGTGCTTTTCTCAATGGAGAATTGGAGGAAGAGGTATATGTTGAACAACCTCCAGTTTTTGTAGATACCAAACATCCAGATTATGTCTACAGGCTTGATAAAGCACTTTATGGACTTAAGCAAGCTCCTAGAGCATGGTATGAGACTTTAGCTCAGTTTCTTCTGGAAAGTGGATTCAACAGAGGGACAATAGACAAAATACTGTTCTACCTCAACCATGGAAAAGACTTACTTCTGGTCCAGATTTATGTTGATGATATCATTTTTGGATCTACAAATGACAAACTTTGCAAGAAGTTTTCCAAACTAATGCAGTCAAGATATCAGATGAGTATGATGGGGGAACTTAGCTATTTTCTGGGCCTTCAAGTCAAGCAGAATGAGGAAGGCACTTTTATTTGTCAAACCAAGTACACCAGAAACTTGCTGAAGAAATTTGGAATGCAAGATTGTTCAAGTGCATCCACTCCAATGGCCACTGCTACAAAACTGGATAAGAATACCGGTAAATCAGTAGATATTACTGACTACAGAGGTATGATTGGCTCTCTACTCTATCTAACTGCTAGTAGACCTGATATCATGTATGCTACCTGTCTTTGTGCAAGATTTCAAGCAGATCCAAGAGAACCTCACTTAACAGCTGTAAAAAGAATCTTTAAGTATCTAAAGGAACAAGCTGCTCTGGGATTATGGTATCCTAGAGAATCAGATTTTAAACTAATAGGTTACTCAGATGCAGATTTTGCAGGGTGCAAAATTGACAGGAAAAGCATAAGTGGAAGCTGCCAATTTCTTGGAGGCAGATTGGTTTCTTGGTACAGCAAGAAACAAAAGTCAATTTCCACATCAATTGCAGAAGCAGAGTATATTGCTGCAGGAAGCTGTTGTGCACAGATTCTTTGGATGAAGAATCAGTTACTGGACTATGGGTCAACATATTTCAAAATCCCTATTTACTGTGATAATCAAAGTGATATTGCTATGACAGGTAATCCAGTTCAACACTCTATGACAAAGCACATCAGCATCAAGTACCACTTCATCAGGGAACATGTGGATGAAGGTACAGTGGAATTGCATTTTGTTCCCACAGATCAACAACTGGCAGATATCTTCACAAAACCACTATGTGAAGCTACTTTTACAAGATTGGTAAATGAACTTGGAATGGTTTCAGGTTCTTTCTCTAAATCTGCTTAGATTTGTTATGTGTTATCAGACTTTATGCTCAGTATTTACAGAATTAATCTCATTGTATATTATGTGCTTAATTGATAAATGTCTTTAAGTACTGACTGTTGTCTGATATATGTTTCTAAACTCTGATAAGTGATATGTCTGTTCTAGTACCTATTCAATCCTATGAGGATAACTGTGCTAGATACTGACCTAGTAGTCTTCAATAAACAAATGATTCCATGTAAGAAGTAATTATTTCAGTGGAAATCTTATGACACTAGCAAATTCTGATAATTGAGCTTAGTTAAGTTTACTTTGTATATCTTATTACTAAGTCACAAATTAGAATAATGCTACTCATCTGTTAAGTTCTGATACTAGTAAAACTGCTGAATGTACTAAGTGCTGATAAACCTCACTTATCAAAAGAAAAAGCAAGAAGATCAAAGAATAAAATCAGGTACTCCTTTGAGATCTAGAGTAAAAATATGGAAGGGACGACCCAAGTGCATTGCTGGTATTAAGTAAATATGCATTAGAAAAGCAAAATATTTTTTTGGTGACTTTTCACACTCTATGATTACTGGAGAAATACTCTGATAATAGCATAAATTCTGATAAACAGTCGTGACTCACTTACACTGAGAAGCCACTGTAAAATAGAATTTCAAAAGATGCATAAAATTAGCACAAAACAGTTGAGGTGGACTCAAGCATAAACTCATTCATCAGTAGGTTTCAGGACAATGACAGCTCCTTAGCAAAATTTTAGTTATGCCTTATTTCTAAGATGTACTGAAGTGAATCAGACTTTACTCTTTGTCTGTTATTTAGCTGAATGCACACACTAATCACTCCATCTGAATGATGAAAATTTCTGTGGTGGTCTATGTTATTTTAGATAAACAGTCATTGTGTCACTTTGCACTAATTCTGAGGACAAGTTCTAGTTACACGTTCTGATGATAAAGTTCTGGCGTCTATAACTCAGAACTTGTATGAGGATTTACTAAGATGGGCATTCCTTTTTCGAGTTAAGAAATTATGTTCTGATGACTGTTAAGTTCTGGTATAGGTCTAAGTTCTGATTTCTCAGTCCAATCCTTTACTTGGCTTATCTGTGAATAAAATTTGATAACAGTCTCAGTTCGAACTAGAATATGTTGAAGTGGATGATTAATAGTCACTATGATTAGGATTAATGGTATTCGTCCTTGAACAGTCCACTGTTTCTTGTTTCTTGTGCGTTTTAAAACATGATTCCTCTTTCCAATGACTGTTATTCTTTTTCAAGGTCTACGGAGACGAGGTAGAATTAATTCTACCTGTCAGCATTCAATTTTTTTGCGTCTCCTGGCATTCTCTTGCCTATATAAGCAACCACTTCACATCAGCCTTCCCATCACACTTTTATCACAAAATCACTCTCGTTTTTCACTTATCATCACAAATGGCTGAATTTGGCTGGTTCTACAATTATGGTGATGAGACTGTTCATGTCTTTGTGAATGGAATTCCAACTCCATACCCTATCACCAACATTCCTCACAATCTCTGGATTCAATTTCCAGAGGTTATCAAACGTGATCTGGTGGCCGTTCGAAGAGAACTTCATCTTCAGCGTCTCCGCCAGCAAGAGCGAATCATCCGACTCGCCATTCTGTTTGTCGAGAGTAGGAAGAAGAAGAAATGATTTAATCTTGTCTTCTTCCTGTTTTTCTTCATCATCAGCTTTGTCAGGCTTCTTAGCTAGGACTAAAGTTGTTGATGTTAGGTTTAGAAGCTTAGGGAAAATCTTGTATAAGTATTGATGTAATTTCCATTTCATAAATATATTGTCTTGATATATTAATGAAAATTGTTTTTACTTCAAGATTTTGTCTCTGAGTTATTTTATCTTGTGTTGATAAATCCTGATTGATATTCTGATGACCATATAACTTTTGTTTTATATTAAGTTCTGATTTATTTTCAGCACTTACATATCTAATTTATCTTGTTCATTTTCATGTGATGTATTTTCAGAATTTCAATGATGCAGTGAAAAATAATTCAATCAGTGCTAACGGTTTAAATTTTGAATTAAAACTGTTTCTCTTGATAAATGGAACGGTTTTTCCTTGAAACTAGGCAACTGGGTAAGTAATGATTCCTGTTTTCTCGAGCCCAGTAACTGTCCGTTATTACTGCATGTCTGACAGGTATCCAACGGTAACATTTTTGTTCAGAGTATAAGTACAACAGAGAGAAGATTTCTTTAATCTTTTATTTTCTTTATATTTTATCTCTCTCCTTACTTTTACTCTCTTTCTCCTTCTTTCTCACGTTGGTTTTTCATACAGACATTATCTCAAACACCTAACAGGCATACTTGAATCTTATTTTTTTTCACATGGCACCAAAGGATTTAATCATTGATGGAGCTAAGTTTGTCCCTAACAACTATGCTGCAGTTCTTGATCACACCGAAGCTCCATCTGAATTGCACTTTGTGCAAGATCTTCTTGCACATAGTAAGGTTGGGTATGCATTAACACAGCCTGAATTCTTATCAAGCCAACAAGTTCTGAGGTTTTGGAGGACTGGACTTTTTGATGATGGTGGTCAACGTGGAACTCCCAGTATTATCTTCCAAGTGGGTGATTCATCCTTTGTAGTCACTCCTGGTACAGTAAGCAGGGCTTTACATCTTCCAGAAGATTGTACTTTCTCAATTCCAGAGGACTCAGCCCTTCGGGAGTTAATGGCTGAATTGGGATATGACAAGAGTTTGACGAAACTTGGACAGTTGAAACGGGCTAATATCAGAAAAGAATGGAGTTTCTTCTTTGATTGCATCACCAAAGCTTTTGGAAACAAATGTTCGAATTTTGATGCCATTCCCATTATGAGTCAGCACATCGGGTATGCAATTATCAATCAAACTCATTTTGATTTTTCAACTGCTTTAATTGGTTTTATTGGGGATAGGATGACAGAGGATCGAGATGTTGTTTATTTTGCTAGATTCTGTCAACTTATTTACACTTATTGTACTGATGAACCTCAGTTAGTCAGCACCCAAACCCCACCTTTTAAGGTTGCAAAACGATACTTTAATGACCTGGTAAATGCTGATACTAAGAAAAAAGTGCTTAGACCATTACAGATTCCTAAGTCTGTAAAACAGATCCTGGTAAGTGATGATCCTGATACTTATAGATCTGTTTACTCTGATGTCCAACCAACTCCAAACACCCAAAATCCATCAACCTCAGTACCTACCTCTCATTCTACTCAACCTACCCTCAGAACATATCTCAAATCCTATCTCTCCACTTCACAGACTGCTCAACCTTCATCTTCAGCACCTACTGTGAAGCCTTCATCTTCCAAGCCAAAGAGGACAAAGAATGTTCCTCAAACACCTCAAAAGAGAAGGAGGATTGCCTTGAGAGATGACTATGATTCTGAGGAACCGGTTCCTGCTAGAGAACCTGTTGTAACTGAAGCTGAGAAAGAGGTTTCTCAGAAGGATTCTGAAATTGGGGGTTCTAGGCTTCTCAAGAGGCTTAGACGAATGATAGTTCCTGAAACTCCCAAGGAATCCAAATCAACAAGGAAGTACAAGAAACAGAGGGCACAAAGGCCAGTTTCAGATGATGAAGAGGAAGCAGCTAAGGAAGGGGATCAGGAATCTTTGATCTCACAAGACAAGGAATTTGCTCTAGTCACTTCTTCTCCATCAACTCCATCTCTGGAAGCTGTATCTGACAAGGCTAACTCACCATCTGTGTCTCTTGTTGATCCAGGCACAAGTGCTGAAATTGATATTCAGAACCTGGTTGTGCCTGATATACTTTTCTTAAAAGCTCCAACAGCAAATAATCCTTTTACAACACCTATTACTGATGCTGTTCAAACTCCAGAGTTATCAACAACACCTTCTTTGCATCAAGATGCTGATGATCAGACTTTAGGTGAGCATCAGGATATGGCTGTTGATCAGAACTTAGTATCAGATCAGCAATTAGAGGATGTTGAAGCCTCCATTGCTACTCACACTGTTGTCTTATCAGAAGATACTGATTCTTTTAGTTCTGATGCTGCAAATGCTGGAGATACTGGTGAAGCTGCTCCAACTGTAGATGCTGATGAAGCAGGTCCTTCTAGGACATACTCCTCAACCGACTCTTCCTAAGTCTGAACTGGTAAAGGAGTTTGTTATCAGGGATGCACCAGTACCTTGGAGTGAAACTCCTGCAGGTCAGGAGTGGACTAAGGAATGGAACTCAGTTTCATGTGTTCCAAATGCATTACATCTTGCTGAGCACTTGACTAAAGCTGATGAAATGTTAAATTCTGATGATTTTAAAACCCAGCTTAGAGTCATTGCATTGAGTACTAAACATCTACAAGGTCTTCATTCAACTACTCATGCACAGCTACACAAGATTCAGGAGAACTTTATCAAACAAGAACAAGTTTGGAAAATTGATAAGAAAAAGTTCTTTCAAGCCTACCATTGACAGGATTGCTTATATTGAGAAAACTCAAGAGAAACAACAAGCTCAGATTGATGACATTCTGACAAATCAAGCTTCTCAGCAATCTCAACTTACTGAAATCCAATCCTCAGTGGAATTACTTATCTCTCTTTTACTACCTGCTGATGCCAAAAAGGGGGAGAAGGTAATTAAGTCCAAATGCAAAACTAACAAGACACTGCAAGGAAAGGATGATGGAAATGATGATCAAGGATACTCTGGAATGGGTAGCGGTCATAGTCAAGGTAGAAGGTTTACATCAAGACAAGCTAGTCACAGGACAAGTTCTAATACTGGGAAAAGAATAAGTTCTGCTGCTGGTAAAAGGATAAGTTCTGATAAACTTCTAGATCTTGATGAAGAAATGTCAAGACAGTTATTTCTTCAAGAAAATCCAGGAATGGACTTGGAAAGTTTAAAGGAAGAAGAAGCCAGACTTAAATCAGAGAAAGTCACATCTAAATCTGAAGCTTCTGGTAAAAAGTCACTTCCAAAACTTAAAGGCATTGTGATCAAAGAAAGGACACATACTGAAGCAACATTGTCTAGATCACAATCACAGATAGATCCAAGATCCGAGGGTAAAGAAAAGGTTGGTGAACCTATCAAGGCTTATGTACCTCCTGAGGAAGAAGAAATTGCTGATGAAAAAGATGATCTTGCTCTGACTTCAAGAAAAGTTCTTAAAACAACCTCTGACATGGCTCAAGTTGTTCAGAGTCAAGAAATTGTAAGTTCTGATATTCAGAAGAAGCAAGTAACCTCTGACAGAGCTCAAGTTAACTTGATATCAGAAAATAGATCAAAGACACTCCTACCAGGATTCACTAAAGCAAAACAGACTCAATCTTTGAAGACTACTGCAAGTGGTTTTGAAGCAAGAGTATTTACTGGAAAGGAAGCTAGAGATAAAACTGGATTGGGAAGTGTTGATGAAAGAAGAGTACACAACACTACCAATGATCCAACTTCCTTGAGTGAACCAGGTATTGGAGCAACTCCTGAGAGATTGAATCAACTGGAATCTGTACAGATGGTTTACCATACCTACTTGAAAGAATATATCATGTTGTATTTCATGACAGATGGTAGGGTTTATCATATAAGACAAAATGCCATTCCATTGAAGTATTTTGAAGAATTGGAGTATGTACTTTTCTTACTTCAAGTGGATGATAGAATAACAGGGACTGTTGTAAACTACTTAAAAGAACAGATTCAGAGACAGAAAAGGCTTTATTCTATTAAGCCTGACAGCATATATGTTCCAAAGTACAGAGATCACAATGGTGATATTGTTGATATGAAGCCTAATACTGCACAGATCAGAACGTATCTTGGTATTAAGGGACTTGAATTCAATCTAGAGTCTGACAAAGCTTATGTTATAAGACTAGATCAGGAGTTGAGAAAAGCAAAGATCAATGATCTCAGAGCTGCAATCTTTCAAACTGGTGAAGATACTGCAGAGCTTAAAGATGTTAAAAGGAGAATGATTGATGAACTAAGATATGCTGAGAAATGTTTGTTGAAGAACTATCTCAGAACAACTCCTGACATCAGAGAGATCAGAAAATGAAGAAGCCAAGTCGAAGATCTACAACTGCTTAAATTCTGATATTTATACAGACTGAAGTTGTTATCAGAAGTTGAAATTGGTAAAAACTTTAAGGACTGTAAGTTGTAGTTATCTAGTCTAATTATCATGCATTTGTACTTAATGTTTTTGACATAATCAAATATCTGTTAAACTTGTATATTATGTTAATTTACAAGTTGGGGGAGATTGTTAGATATATTTGATAATGTCATGGCTAATATATTTTATGTTTAGCTTTCAGATCTTACTGAACTGGATAAATCAGTACTTAACTGTTGATCAGTACTTATACTGGAAGTCAGGACTTAAGGATATCAGTACGTATGTTATCAGGAGATAATCATCAGAAGATAGATATCAGAACTTAAGTGCTGAAGGATAATCAGATAAGGACAGTAGCTGATTAAAAGAAAGAAGATTGAGATAAACATAAGAAGAGATATGCATGAAGAAGGAATTCCGTGAAGAATGGAATACTTGGAAGAAAAGATATCTGATTGATATATTTTAGGAAGCAGAATTATATTCCATATCAATTAGCGATTATCTTGTAACTGTGTAGTATATAAACACAGACATAGGGTTTACACTATAAGTGTTATCATTATTAGAGAAGATTATTCATTGTAACCCTAGCAACTCTCGTGATATTTGTTCATCACTGAGAGGTAACAGTTCCATACTGTAACAGAGTTTATTGTTTCAATAAAGTTTGTTTTCTGTTACTTAAGTTCTTAAAGTTCGATTTGAGTGTACTATACACTGTATTCACCCCCTCTACAGATACACAAAGTAAACTTTAAACCAAGCTCAGTATCAGAATTTGCTTGTGTTAAAAGATTTCCACATAAACAATTACTTCAAACATGGGATTATTAGTATATTAAAGACTACTAGGTCAGTATCTAGCACAGTTATCCTCATTGGATTGAATAGTCACAAAAATATTAATATCACTATCAGAGTTTAAAAATTCACATCAGACAACAATTAGCACTTAGAAAATTTCAATTTAAGCACATAATACACAAAGATAGTAATATCTGTAACTACTGATCATAAAGTCTGATGTATCAGAACATAAACTAAGCAGATTTAGAGAAAGAACCTGAAAATATTCCAAGTTCATTTAATAATCTTGTAAAAGTAGCTTCACACAGTGGTTTTGTGAAGATATCTGCTAGTTGTTGATCAGTTGGAACAAAATGCAATTCCACTGTACCTTCATCCACATGTTCCCTTATGAAGTGGTACCTAATGCTGATGTGCTTTGTCATTGAGTGCTGAACTGGATTACCTTTCATAGCAATAGCACTTTGATTATCACAGTAAATAGTGATTTTAGAATATGTTAACCCATAATCCAGTAACTGATTCTTCATCCAAAGAATCTGCGCAAAACAGCTTCCTACAGCAATGTATTCTGCTTCTGCAGTTGATGTGGAAATTGACTTTTGTTTCTTGCTAAACCAAGATACCAATTTGCCTCCAAGAAATTGGCAGCTTCCACTTGTGCTTTTCCTGTCAATTTTGCATCCTGCAAAATCTGCATCTGAGTAACCTATTAGCTTAAAGTCTGATTTCCTAGGATACCATAATCCTAGATCAGCTGTACCCTAAGGTACTTGAAAATTCTTTTTATAACTGTTAAGTGAGGTTCTCTTGGATCTGCTTGAAATCTTGCACAAAGACAAATAGCATACATGATATCAGGTCTACTTGCAGTTAGATAGAGTAGTGAGCCAATCATACCTCTGTAATCAGTAATATCTACTGATGTACCAGTATCCTTATCCAATTTTGTTGCAGTGGCCATAGGAGTGGATGCACTTGAACAGTCTTGCATTCCAAATTTCTTCAACAAATTTCTGGTGTACTTAGATTGACAAATAAAAGTTCCTTCTTCATTCTGCTTGACTTGAAGGCCCAGAAAATAGCTAAGTTCTCCCATCATACTCATTTGATATCTTGACTGCATTAGCTTGACAAACCTTTTACAAAGTCTGTCATTTGTAGAACCAAAATGATATCATCAACATAAATCTGCACCAAAAGTAAGTCATTTCCATGGTTGAGATAAAATAATGTTTTTATCAATAGTCCCTCTGTTAAATCCACTTTCCAGAAGAAAACTGAGCTAATGTCTCATACCATGCTCTTGGAGCTTGCTTAAGGCCATAAAGTGCTTTATCAAGTCTATAGACATGATTAGGAAATTTGAATCTACAAAACTTGGAGGTTGTTCAACATATACTTCTTTTTCCAATTCTCCATTAAGAAAAGCACTTTTACATCCATTTGAAAGACTCTAAACTTTTGTGAGCAACATAAGCCAAAAATATCCTTATGGCTACCAATCTAGCAACGGGGTGCAAATATTTCATCATAATCAATTCCCTCCTATTGAGAATATCCTTTTACCACCAGCATTGCTTTATTCCTTGTAATTATGCCAACACTATCAGTTTTGTTTCTGAACACCCACTTGTACCAACAACAGATCTATTCTTTGGTCTTGGCACTAGGATCCAGACTTTATTCTTTCAAATTCATTTAACTCTTCTGCATTGCTTGCACCCAATCAGCATCTCGAAGAGCTTCTTCCACTTTTTTTATTTCAGTCTGAGAAAGAAAAGAGTGATAAAGATATTCATTTGATGTTGCTGTTCTAGTTCTTATATCTGCTTCAGGATCTCCAATAATCAAGTCAGGTGTATGTGCTTTAGTCCACTTCCTTGCAGATGGAAGGTTATCTCAAGAACTGGATGCTCCCCCATGATCCATGCTGTCTCCATCAATTTTTTATTATGCTCCCCCTGAAATTATGCTCTCTGAGTTGGATTCTTCAGAATTTGAGTTTATAGAATTATCAGAATTTGGCCCATCAGAACTTGATGAATCAGAATTTGAGTTTCCATAATATCAGAACTTGCCCTATCAGAACTTACGAATCAGAACTTGAAGAGCCTGTTCTAGGTTCTGATGCTTCTTGGATGTGGTTGGATCTTCAATATGCTCCCCCTGCACAGGTGCATTTTCATTTGGCATAGTCACCAAAGTTTCAATAACATCAAAGTTTAATCCATCAGAGTTTGCTAGTATCAGGATTTAGACTGTCAGGATTTACAGAATCAGAATTTAAAACTTCATTCTCAATCTCAGTTGATCATGATCATTGAAATCTTCAAGTCCTGTATCTTCTATCATCAAAAGAGACATTGATAGATTCCATGACAACCCTTGTTCTTAAATTGTAGACTCTGAAGGCTTCTGTGGAAGTGGATATCCAACAAAAATTCCTTCATCAGCTTTTAGATCAAATTTGGATAGTTGTTCAGGATGAGTCTTAAGAACAAAACACTTGCATCCAATACATGAAAATACTTCAGATTTGGCTTCTTTTTCTTCACCATCTCATATGGTGTCTTTCCATGCTTGTTGATAAGTGTTGCATTCTGAGGTAAAACAAGCAGTCTGCACAACTTCAGCCCAAAAATAGGTTGGTAACTTTGCTTCATCAAGCATAGTTCGTGCAACTTCAATAAGAGTTACTATTCTTTCTTTCAACAACTCCATTTTACTGTGGAGTTCCAGGAGCAGAAAAGTCCTGCTTGATTCCATGGTCTTTGCAGAACTCTTCCATAATCAAATTCTTGAACTCAGTATCATTATCACTTCTTATGATTTTCACAGAGTCTTTAACCAATTTATTCAGTTGTTTGACATGATCAATCAAGATAGATGCAGTTTCACTTTTTGTGTGCAAGAAATACACCCATGTGTATCTGGTGAACTCATCCACTATGACCATAACATATTTCTTCTTTTCAATAGACATGACATTCACTGGACCAAATAGATCAACATGTAGTAGGTGATAAGGCTCAAGAATTGAAGATTCAGTCTTGCTCTTGAATGAAGATTTTCTTTGTTTTGCCTTTTGACAGGAATCACAAAGGCCATCGGGAGCAAATACTGATTTTGGCAGTCCTCTCACAAGATCTTTCTTGACTAGTTCATTTATATTGTTGAAATTTAAATGAGAGAGTTTCTTGTGCCAATCCCAGCTTTCTTCAATTGATGCTCTACTTAATAGACAGATTGCAGAACCATCAGAACTTATTGAAAGCTTAGCTTCATAAATGTTACCATGCCTGTATCCGTTTAGAACAACTTTTCCTGTAGATTTGCTAACAACTTCACAATGTTCTTTAAAGAAATCCACATGATAACCTCTGTCACAGATTTGACTAACACTCAGCAAATTGTGTTTAAGTCCTGAGAATAGAGCTACTTTTTCAATGATGACATTCCCAAGATTGATATTGCCATATCCCAGAGTTTTTCCGATATTGCCATCTCCATAAGAAACACCTGGGCCATCTTTCTCCATAAAGTCTGATAGCAGGGCTTATTTCCAGTCATATGTCCTGAACATCTACTGTCCAGAACTAGGATGTTTTTCCTGTTGCCCTGCAATCACAAAGACCACTAATGATTAGTTTTAAGGACCCAGACTTGCTTGGATCATTTGGCCTTATTAAGTTTGTTAACATTTGCAGCGGATTTAGCATCAGAGTTTATGTTAACAGAATTTACAATATCAAACTTGCATCAGAACTTACACTAGAAGGAATAATGCTAACTATTATTTAAAGAAGGGTTTATTTGATAATAATCATAGTACAAAACTATGATATTCCTTACAAGTATAAATGGAATGCCATAAACTTACCATAATGAAAATAAGGATTTTTGTGGCCTATATCTAACAGACTGACTCTTAACTCCTGATTTTGAAGGTAAGGAGTTTATGTTCTATTCTTCCTGCAAAAGAAGCCAGATGGTTAGAATTTCCACAGTTATAACATTTCTTTCTAGGAGCATTAGGAACAGGCTTATAATCATTGCTTTTATTCACACCTACCTTTCCATTCCTATTTTTCCTAGGTGCCTTTACCTTGTTTACATTTTAACATCTTTCAGCTTATGCTTAAGCTACTTCTTTGTCATTAAGCCTATGTTAACTTCAGTTGGCTTATCCTGTTTTGGTTTTGTCAGAAGTTAATTTCTCTTTAACTTCTGATTTATCAGTATCATACTTTATAGCTACAAACTTAACAGGTTTTACCTTTGGCTTTTGTTTGACAACTACATGCTCAATTTCTACAGTTCCTTTATATTCTTATTATCTCCATAACCTAAGCCCTCTTTCCAATTTCTACTACTTAATAAATTCTGAGTGTTCTGCCAGAGTTAGTCCAAGTCCTGATAATCTCTCTTTCCTTTCTAACTCAGTTTTTAGAGATTCATTCATTTTAAGCACTTCATCTCTAACATAGAAAGCATCATCTCTATCTTTTTGAGTTTGATGGAAACATAACTAACTCTTTTTTTTAAATAATCATTCCTCTTTTACAAGCAAGATTATCAGAAGTTAATCTTTCACATGTTAAAGTTTAATCTCTATAACTAATGAAATGGTTTTAAGATATCTTCTCAACTCAGTAATATCATCAGTATGAAAAGCATAAGTTGTTTAAGGTACCTTTAACTCAACAGCTTTAGAACTGCTATCAGCAGTTGCCATCAAGGTAGTTCACCTCACTTTAAGAATCTGAAGTATCTGTCCCGCTTTTCTTCTTGTGACAAGTGCCTTGCCTTTATCACTCTTCACTTTCTTGCAATCAGGAGATATATGGCCTTTCTCACCACAGTTGTAGCATTTGACATTTAGTAATCTCCTCTGTTAGACTTTCCTCCTTTGCCTTCAGATTTTCTAAAACCTTTCTTATCAGAACTTGCACCTTTCCTGGAAAACTTATTTCCCCTTCTGAACTTCCTGTATGCAATCTTTGTGATTCTTTTCACCATAAGAGCACACAGCTTCATCATTTCTTCATCAAGGTCATCTCAGATAGACTTTCAGTTTCTGAATCCTCACCACTATCAGGACTTGGATGACTCAGTATCAGACTTTGTGATGAGAGCCTTTCCTTTGCCTTTCTTTGAGACAGCCATTTTTTAGGGGATTCCTCATCAGCCTTAAGAGCAACTGTTCTTGATTTTCTCCCATGCCTCTTGCTTCTTTGATCCCCTCTCAAGTTATGAGTTTTGAGCATTCCATAAATTTCATCAAGAGTAGTTTCATCAAGAGCATAGTTGTATCTTATAGTTGTGGCCTTCAAATCCCAACTTTCAGGAACAGCTAAAAGGAATTTCAGATTAGTATCTTCAAGATCATATTCCTTATCCACCAGTGACAGATCATTCAAGAGGTTGACAAATCTATCATATAAACCAGTTAAGACTCATCAGGTTTTGAGTCAAAGTGCTCATATTCTTGAGTAAATATAGTCCTCCTGTTCTTCTTAATTGAATCAGTTCCCTGGCATCTTGTCTCCAAGGAATCCCATATCTCCTTGGCAGTCTTGCAGTTAATTACCCTGTTTGACATTACATTATCAATGGCACTGTTCAGCAAATGTCTTACCTTTGCAACCCTTTGTAATAGATGAGATATCTTCAGCTGTATATTCACTTTTCTCCTTTGGTACAGTCTGTGCTGGCTGATCTGCGACTATAACAGAGAGCTTGGTGGCTTATGTGGTCCTTCAGTAATTCTGTCAGGTATTCTGGATCTGTAGCTTCCAGAAACATAGATATCCTTACCTTCCATATGGGATACTCAGAAGGTTTCAGTATGGGAACCCTTATAGTCTCATATCGATTATGGATTTGAGTCTTTGGAGTTTCTTCTTCAGTTTTTGTGGGCTTGATTGGATTTGTGCTTCTTCAGAAATGATTGTTTTTGGATCTTTACTGTATGTTATGTTAACAGATTTCTCTGATACCACTCGTTAGGTCACACACACTGTAGAAGGGGGTTGAATACAATGTTTACTACAATCAAATCGAATTATAAGAACTCAAGTAACAAAACAACGAATTTTATTTAACACAATAAACTCTGTTACAAAGAAATGTTCTCGTCTCAGTGATGAACAAATTATCACGAGAGCTGCTGAGCTGCTAGGGTTACAATAAATAATAAACTCGATTAAGAATAACACATGTAGGTAAACCCTATGTCTGTGTTTATATACTACACAGTTACAAGATAATCTTCTAATTGATATCGAATATAATTCTGCTTCCTAATATATATCAATCAGTTATCTTTTCTTCCAAGTATTCTTCCTTATAGAATTCTTCTTCTTCATGCATATGTCTTCTTGTTTTAGTTCGATCTTCTTTCTTTTAAACAGCCGCCTTCCTTATCTGAAGCCTCCTTCAGTCCTGATATTATCTCCTGATAAATATCTCCTGATAACTTAAGTTCTGATATCTTAAGTCCTGACTTCTGTTAAGTACTGATTTTCAGTTAAGTCCTGATTTGTCCTGTTAAGTAAGATCTAAAAACTAAACACAAATCATATTAGACATGACATCACAAATATAACAGGGCTGAAGCTGTGCAGACTGCTTATTTTACACAAAATGCTACACTTATAAACAAGCATGGAAAAACACCATATGAGATGGTGAAGAAAAAGAAGACAAATCTGAAATACTTTCATGCATTTGGTTGCAAGTGTTTTGTTCTTAAGACTCATCCTGAACAGCTGTCAAATTTGATCTAAAAGCTGATGAATGAATTTTTGTTGGATATCCACTTTCCATAAAACCCTTCAGAGTCTACAATTAAGAACAAGAGTTGTCATGGAATCTATCAATGTCTCTTTTGATAATAAGAAAATTACTGGACTTGAAGATTTCAATGATCATGATTAGCTGAGATTTGAGAATGAAGATTTAAATTCTGATTCTGAAAATTCTGATGACTTAAATCCTGATCCTGTAAGTTCTGATGGATTAAGTTCTGATATCGTCAAAACTGCGGTAACAACTCCAAAGAAAAATGCACCTGTCCAGGGGGAGCAAACTGAAGAACCTACCACATCTCAAGATCTCGAGAAGCATCAGAACCTGTCACTGGCTCTTCAAGTTCTGATTCATCTAGTTCTGATGAGCCAAATTCTAATAATTCGGAAGCTCTGATTCTTCAACTCCTGAAAAATCAAATTCAAATTCTGAAGTCTCAGAGAGCATAACTACAGGGGGGAGCATCAGAAAATACTGATGGAGACATCATGGATTATGGGGGAGGATCCAGTTCTATAGATCAACTTCCATCTGCAAGGAAGTGGACTAAAGCACATACACCTGATTAATCATTGGAGATCCTGAAGCAGGTGTCAGAACTAGAAATGCAACTTCAAATGAATGTCTTTATCATTCTTTCTATCTCATACTGAACCAAAGAAAGTGGAAGAAGCTCTTCAAGGTACTGATTGGGTGCAAGCAATGCAGGAAGATTAAATGAATTTGAAAGAAATAAAGTCTGGACCCTAGTGCCAAGACCTACGAACATATCAATTGTTAGTACAAAATGGGTCTTCAGAAACAAACTGACAGTGATGGCATAATTACAAGGAATAAAGCAAGACTGGTTGCTAAAGGCTACTCTCAACAAGAGGGTATTGATTATGATAAAACATTTGCACCAGTTGCTAGATTAGAAGCCATAAGGATCTTTTTAGCTTCTGCTACTCACAAGAAGTTTAAAGTCTTTCAAATAGATGTAAAAAGTGCTTTTCTCAATGGAGAATTGGAAGAAGAGGTATATGTTGAACAACCTCCGGGCTTTGTAGATCCTAAATTTCCCAATCATGTTTACAGGCTTGACAAAGCACTTTATGGCCTTAAGCAAGCTCCAAGAGCATGGTATGAGACTTTAGCTCAATTCCTTCTGGAAAGTGGATTTCACAGAGTCACAATTGACAAGACTTTATTCTACCTCAACCATGTAAAGGACTTACTTTTGGTACAGATATATGTTGGTGATATCATATTTGGTTCTACTAATTCCAAACTGTGTGGAAGTTTGCAAAGCTAATGCAGTCAAGATATCAAATGAGTATGAGGAGAACTCAGCTATTTTCTGGGCCTTCAAGTCAAGCAAACTGAAGAAGGCACTTTTATGTGTCAATCCAGTATACCAGAAATTTACTGAAGAAATTTGGAATGCAAGATTGTTCAACTACATCCACTCCCATGGCCACTGCAACCAAGTTAGATAAGGATACTGGTAAATCATTAGATATTACTAACTACAAAGGTATGATTGACTCCTTACTCTATCTAACTACAAGTAGACCTGATATCATGTATGCTACATGTCTTTGTGCAGATTTCAGTTGATCCAAGAGAACCTCACTTATTAGCTGTGAAAAGATTTTCAAGTACCTTAAGGGTATAGCTGATCTAGGATTTAATACTAGTTCAGGTTGTAATTCTTTTAGTGTTTATAAGTGAGAAGAATAATTGGGTTTGTGTTTTAAACTATTTAAACTAATAAGCAAATAGAATTAACGATTTAACGATGATAGAGAGCAATCCAGGAATAAGGGTTCTTCATTGATAAACGAATGTGGATCAACTGTGATATTAAAGTCTCATGCTCTTGCTAAAAACATTCCTCTAATAATTATATTGTTCTCTCCAAGACACAATATAATGCCTACAACTATATATTGAAGTCACTCCCATGATCAATCAACATATAATTATAAACTGTTCAAGCCCATGGAATTTCAGTTTCATAACTCACATATTAATCTCCCAATCAAATAATAGAATTATGTCTGTCATATCATAAACTAAAATTGCAATTCATCTCCCGATTCATTACAATTCCTAAAGATACAATAAAGGGTTCGCGACTCCCTCAATTGTGTTAAGCACTCAACAACAGATTAGCAAGGCAGAGAAATCAGTACAATCACAAAATCATAGTCAACCAATGAATACTAATTCCCAGATTATAGAATTAGTTACTCATAATATATGAAGAAAACAAATATATATATAAACCGAAACCATGATTACAAGAGTATAAAGTTAAGAAAGATACAACTTTACGAAATCTCTCAAACTTGGAGTGAATCCCTTCAATCCTTGCTCAAGTTCTCTCTAAGCTTCTCTCTCTATCAATACACGATACGCGCTCCCCAATGTATCCCTTCAATAATCCTATAAAACCTAATATAAAAGTGTTTTTTTTTCTTGTTTCTAAAATAAAATACAAGTTGGATTTTATGAAATTCGTAGGCTGATTTGAAGGCCTGTTTCCGATCTGATCCAGTCTAAAATAAAATATGAGACAACCTCCAAACTGAAGATAATTCTTTTAGCTTCGCGTGGACTAGTAGATGACCCAAATCTGATGTCCAGAACTCAAGTTAAGGCCCAAACACGATTGTGCGCAAGCCTTCCAACAATTTCGAATTTCTATATGATTTTAGCCCAAATAAGCCAAATCTCTTCCAACTTTGAGATAATTATTTCCTGTCATTAAATACTAAAATAATATTAATAAATACCCAAAAAAATATAAAATCATATAAATATGCAGATAAAATCCTTTAGAATATATATAAATATATATTCTATCAAATATCCCCACACTTGATATTTTGCACGTCCTCGGGAAAACTATTATAGTAAAGTACCAACTAATACCACTTTTGTAAGGTGATCACGGTTGCATTTGCATATGCAACAAGCCCTTTAAATCCCAAGGTAGCCTAGTGGACGAGTAAGGTCTCGTGAGGGCCTCTAGTGAATGTACCCACAAAATTCATATAACCCATGTAATATGCAACGATATGAATGCAACTAAGTGATCTAAAATGCAAAGATCTCAAACATCATAGTATGCCAAGTCAGCAATAACCCTCAGTTTATGCACCAAATTTAGACATATCAAGCTCACGCACAATATCACCATATAGTTGACAAAAGTACAGAGTGTGCGTGTGTGCTCAGCTTAACAAAATGCTCTCTATTGTACAAAAACAAAGACACACAAGTTTCAACATGACAAGTCATGCGACTTAATATCCCCAGTTGAGTACTAGAATAGATCTTAGACACTTCGTTACTTAGCACTAGCCATCGTTCAAGTTTAGCAAGGGATTCCATGTCTTAATTTTTTCTATAACACTACAACTATATGTGCATATAATTTTTTTACTTCCCGGTCTAAGGTTGGGTGGCTCCTCAGTGTAATGAGTTACGACCGCCATAAGACTTTATAAGCTCGGTCTAAGGTTGGGTGGCTCCTCAGTGTAAGTGAATTACGACCTCCATCAGACTTTGCCAACCATATTATACACACTATATTCAATGATTTATTAACTGTGCAATGGCGAGATCTCTAAAGATTTATGCACTAATACTCATGTAGCGGTGTTGGGTCAGCAATCCCAAACCATAAAAGGCTTTAGGTTACTAGGCACAAAGTCCCCTAAGACTTAATTACTCGAGTATTAATGAGCTCAATCTAGTCAATCATACCACAATTTTTAGTGCGTACTTTATTGCTACTATTCATCTTTTCTTTTTCTCTCTTTTTTTTCTTATTTTTGTGAAGACATATACACCCATAACTTCCCCAAACTTAAGGATTTATGTACTAAGCTCAAAAGGAAATAGTCAAAATTCTAATCATCAACAGTAGCTACCCCCAGAAACAAGCATATCTCAGTCTTAGCTCAAGAGCATAATAATAGTGTTTAAGAAATAATTGATAAGTGGATTTTATATCCACTTGGAATGCTTTATTACAAGCTTAAATTGGTGTTTTGGACTCAAGTTGTTGGTATTTTGATGTGTTTTTGTGTTATTGCATTTCAGGTATCAGTTATATGAAGAAAAGAGTTTTTAAAGGAAATAGATAAAAGTGATCAGAATTGGAAGCAAAGGCCATTTTTAAGTTGTAGAGAATCTCGTTAGCTTCGCGTGGGCAGTTGAATCACCTAATTCTGACGAGTAGAACAAGTTATGGCCAAAACAAGATTCATCAGAATTTTTTCCAGAAGCTGTCTGAGCGCCCGCCCAGAGAGCTGAGCGCCCGCTCAGGCGCGGCTGGTCGCTGATTCGCTGAAAAAGCCTTTTTTAAGTGGAATCTGACGATTTTAAGGGTCCAGGTCCACTAGGGGCGTAATATACTTAAAAAAAGTGTTTTCATCATCCGGAAGATTGGGATACCAAGGAGAAGACCTAGAAGCATAACAACTCTGAAAAAGAAGAACTTGTTTTCAACTTGTGATTCTTTGAATTAGTTGTAACTTTGGATGTTCGTTTTTGTTCGTTGAACCTAGATCTTGTTTATTTGTACTTTAATTATCTTCATTTATTAAGACCATGTTTTTATACCATGCTTCCATTGGAACCATGGTGATGAGTTCAATCATGGGCTAATCGTGCATGGATTCTAGCGGATTACTTATGGATTTCAATAGTTAATTTGTTTTGATATCTTGGTGTGTGGTGATTGATTGATATCCTAGTATTGGTTGTGCTTATTCGTCTTATGTGCGTAGCTAACTAATAAGATAGCGTGTTAATCTTTATTGAAGCGACAGTGAATATAGAGGTTTAGAACTGTCATGCTAGCATAGGTTCATGTAATCAAGATAGATAACTTATGCTTAAACCATTATATTGTCAAATTTCTATAGACATATAGGGTCTCAAGATAATTGGTGCCTATTCAGCTTCTATCTCTTTTGTGGATGTCTGGTAAAATGGTACTAGTGCGACGAAAGTGGCGTTATCAGTTCGTGTTATCGATTAGGTCACCATTACATAAGGTTAAGAAACGAAAAGGCTATTGAATGAAGTATTTAATGAAGTTAGAATCCCATGTTGTCATATATAGTAATTCAACCTCAATTCTCTAGTTAATCTTATTTAGTAATCCTTAGTTTAATAAAAAACCCAATTTGTATTTGTCTTAGCATTGAGCGATAACCATACTTGTTGCATAGGTGCATTAATTGAACTTAACCTAACCAGTCTCCGTGGGAACGAATCTGATTTATATCTTATACTACTTGCGAACGCGTATACTTGCGTGTGAATATTAGCGCGTGTTTTCGCCCTAACAAGTTTTGGCGCCGCTGCTAGGGACTCGGTGTTAATTTTAGTTTATGTGCTTGTCATCAGTGGTCGTTAAAGTTCACTGACTCGGATTCTTTTACTTTCACGGTTATTTGTTTGTTTGTGTTTTAGGTACATTAAATGGGAGATCCAACAGCACGAACGAAAGCCTTGATGGATTTTTCTCAACCCAAGATCAATGACATTCATCTAGCATTGCCAGGCCAGCTCTCATAGCTAATACCTTTGAGATCAAGCCTGGCATAATTTAATGGGTGCAGAATTCAATCCAGTTTGGGGGTTCTCCAACTGAAGATCCCAGTATGCACATTAGGCACTTTATTGAGATTGCGACACCTTCAAGTTCAATGGTATTTCTGAAGATGTTGTGAAGCTGAGACTGTTCCCATTCTCTCTGAGGGACAAGGCTAAGAGCTGGTTACACTCTCTACCAGCTGGTTCGATTACTACTTGGGAAGATCTTGCTCAGAAGTTTCTTACTAATTCTTCCCTATGGCGAAGACAACTGCACTCAGGAATGCTATTACTCAATTTGCGCAGCAAACAAGAGAATCGCTATGTGAAGCTTGGGAGCGCTACAAGAAGATGCTTAGGAAGTGTCCACATCATGGAATTCCTGATTGGATGATCATCACTTATTTTTACAATGGGTTGGGAGTACAGTCCAGACCCATGCTCGATGCAGCAGCAGGCGGAGCATTATAGGCAAAGAGCTATGAGGAAGCTTATATCTAATTGAACTGATGGCTGCTAATGAATATCAGTACCAACCCAGAGATGTCACAGGGAAGGTAGCAGGAGTTCTTGAAGTGGATACAGCTAAGGCTATCACTGCTCAACTAAAGGCGTTGTCTATAAAGATCGATTCTTTGGCTAACTATGGTGTTAAGCAGAAAATTAGTGTTTGTGAGTTGTGTGGCAGGTCCCATGTGACGGGCAATGCGCTATATCTAGTGACTCAGCTCAGTTTGTAAGCAACTTTCAGAGATCGCAGCAACCAGTTCTAGACACTTATCATCCTGACAACTGGAATCATCCTAACTTCAATTGGACCAACAATCAGAATACGATGCAACAGCCATTTCAGCAGTTTAAAAATAAGCTATTCAATCCTCATGGTTTTCAGCAACAAATTGCACCAAAACAACAACTCCAAATTTAACACAAATCATGATGCAGGTCTATCTTCGAATGAAAAATCTGAAATGGAGGAGTTGCGGCTTATTACAAAAACCAGCTCTTATATGCCAAGAAAGGCTATTCTATCAGACTCTGGAGAACCAAATAGAGCAAATTGCAACGCCTTATTGAATCGACCACGAGGAACGCTTCCTGTGATACAAAAGCCAATCCAGGCAAGAGGGAAGTTGAAGAACAGGAACGCTATCACCTTAAGGTCTGGAAAGGTTGTAACCCCCCAAATTCAGCAAGACGAAGAGTCTGAAAAGTCTCAATTTCCAGAATCTGAAGTTTGGCTGAAGAAGATGTACAGAAGAAAGTAGAGGTGGAACCAAGGAAGATTATTGTGGAACACACTCTCCTGAGGGTAATACAGGGGAGAAACGGATCTATCCTCCACCTCCTTTTCCAAAGAGGCTGCGAAGAAAAGCGAGATAAGCAGTTGAGAAGTTTTTGGAGGTGTCAAGAAACTTCATATCAACATAACCTTTCGTTGAAGATCTTGAACAGATGCCTAGTTATGCGAGGTTTATAAAGGTATCTCTCTCGGAAAGTGAAGCTCAATGACCTTAGAGACTGTTGCTCTAACGGAGGAATGTCGTGCTGTGCTGCAACAGAAGTTGCCTCCGAAGCTTAAGATCCTGGAAGCTTCACTATCCTTACACCATCGGAAACTTGTCATTCGACATGTTTATATGATTAGGAGATAGCATCAATCTAATGCCCTTATCTATCTTCAAGAAGCTTGGTCTGCCTGATCCGAAACCAACAACATGTCATTGCAACTACTGACCGTTCCATTGCTTATCCACGAGGTATAGTGAAGGATGTCTTGGTCAAGGTGGATAAACTCTTCTTCCTACTGACTTTGTAATCTTGATTACAAGGAAGATAAGAAGATTCCCATTATCTTGGGGAGACCATTCTTAGCTACTGGCCGAATTATGATCGATGTGCAAAAAGGAGAGCTTTCGATGAAGGTTACGATCAAATGTCACCTTTTAATGTGTCAAGGAAATAAAGTTACCCAGAGCTAAAGAGGAGTGCTTTAAGTAGAGCAAATTCAGGTTTTGAATGCACCTCCAGGGAAGAGGTGGATATGCCATTCGATTCTCTTGGGTTAGCAGAGCTGAAAATTTCTCAAGAGCGTCTCGAGCTGTCTATTGAAGATGCTACCACACTTGAGCTCAACCCACTACCCGATCACTTGAGTTATGCATTCTTAGGTGTACCCCCTGAAAAGGGGTGAGGTTATTTTGATGAGGAGAGAGTAGCCGAACGCGACCCTCTAGTGCCTATAGAGGGTTCTTCTCATGCGCAGCAGGCAGTTGAAGTGATAGGTGGTTGGTGATGCCCAGTATAGGCAAGTGGTTAGGAGTATGGAGGCCATGCAAACAACATTCACCGTCATTTTGCTGCAAATTTAACACAGGCTTTGGGCACTATTTTCCGAGATATAGTGGCGAGGTTGATTGGCACCTGATCCTCCACCCGACGAGGGTGATTTTCCAATGACTAGGTATGCCTGAAATCCTTATTATTGCCTTCAATGAGGACATTGAAAATTTTAGTTTGGGGGTGATAATGTAAGATTAGTAGTGTGTGTCCTTATAGATTCATAGATTCATATTGCATGTTTAGTTGTAGTTCATTCATATTTTTGCATGATTGTTCATTTAGGACATATTTGTTTATTTTTATGTGATTTCATATAGTGCATTGCATGCATATTAGCATGATCCCTTAAGATGAACTATGATATTTGATAAGTTGTGTAATTTGAGTGTGATGCTGGACGAATAGAGGGATGTTTAAGTCCTAATGAATTAATTTGCAGGCTAGAAACACTTATAATTTCACTAAGTCTTAGAATGCTTAAGGGCTAGATTGTTGTCATGGTTTGATGGTTTTCGAGGTTAATCTATTGCTTATGCTTAGAATGCATGATATGTCTTAATGATAAAAGACATGAATCGATAAAAATTGGAGATAAAATTAGAATCATTGCTAGTTGTGGCTAGGCGTCAAATGGCTAGT